>NW_021144136.1:0-25896 GCF_004193775.1 Glycine soja
TGGCTCCAAACTCGTGGGTGGAGGACACATGAACGAAAACGCAATTCATGGGGCTCCGAAAAAGATGAGAATGGAGAATTGCACTAAGCAATCACTACGCATGGCTCCAAACTCGTGGGTGGAGGACACATGAACGAAAACGCAATTCATGGGGCTCCGAAAAAGATTGAGAATGGAGAATTGCACTAAGCAATCACTACGCATGGCTCAAACTCGTGGTGGAGGACACATGAACGAAAACGCAATTCATGGGCTCCGAAAAAAGATTGAGAATGGAGAATTGCACTAAGCAATCACTACGCATGGCTCCAAATCGTGGGTGGAGGACACATGAACGAAAACGCAATTCATGGGGCTCCGAAAAAAGATTGAGAATGGAGAATTGCACTAAGCAATCACTACGCATGGCTCCAAACTCGTGGTGGAGGACACATGAACGAAAACGCAATTCATGGGGCTCCGAAAAAAGATTGAGAATGGAGAATTGCACTAAGCAATCACTAACATGGCTCCAAACTCTGGGTGGAGGACACATGAACGAAAACGCAATTCATGGGGCTCCGAAAAAGATTGAGAATGGAGAATTGCACTAAGCAATCACTACGCATGGCTCCAAACTCGTGGGTGGAGGACACATGAACGAAAACGCAATTCATGGGGCTCCGAAAAAAGATTGAGAATGGAGAATTGCACTAAGCAATCACTACGCATGGCTCCAAACTCGTGGGTGGAGGACACATGAACGAAAACGCAATTCATGGGGCTCCGAAAAAGATTGAGAATGGAGAATTGCACTAAGCAATCACTACGCATGGCTCCAAACTCGTGGGTGGAGGACACATGAACGAAAACGCAATTCATGGGGCTCCAAAAAGATTGAGAATGGAGAATTGCACTAAGCAATCACTACGCATGGCTCCAAACTCGTGGGTGGAGGACACATGAACGAAAACGCAATTCATGGGGCTCCGAAAAAGATTGAGAATGGAGAATTGCACTAAGCAATCACTACGCATGGCTCCAAACTCGTGGGTGGAGGACACATGAACGAAAACGCAATTCATGGGGCTCCGAAAAAGATTGAGAATGGAGAATTGCACTAAGCAATCACTACGCATGGCTCCAAACTCGTGGGTGGAGGACACATGAACGAAAACGCAATTCATGGGCTCCGAAAAAAGATTGAGAATGAAGAATTGCACTAAGCAATCACTACGCATGGCTCCAAACTAGTGGGTGGAGGACACATGAACGAAAACGCAATTCATGGGGCTCCGCAAAAAGATTGAGAATGGAGAATTGCACTAAGCAATCACTACGCATGGCTCCAAACTCGTGGGTGGGGGAGACATGAACGAAAACGCAATTCATGGGGCTCCGCAAAAAGATTGAGAATGGAGAATTGCACTAAGCAATCACTACGCATGGCTCCAAACTCGTGGGTGGAGGACACATGAACGAAAACGCAATTCATGGGGCTCCGCAAAAAGATTGAGAAGGGAGAATTGCACTAAGCAATCACTACGCATGGCTCCAAACTCGTGGGTGGAGGACACATGAACGAAAACGCAATTCATGGGGCTCCTAAAAAAGATTGAGAATGGAGAATTGCACTAAGCAATCACTACACATGGCTCCAAACTCGTGGTTGGGGGACACATGAACGAAAACGCAATTCATGGGGCTCCGCAAAAAGATTGAGAATGGAGAATTGCACTAAGCAATCACTACGCATGGCTCCAAACTCGTGGGTGGAGGACACATGAACGAAAACGCAATTCATGGGGCTCCGCAAAAAGATTGAGAATGGAGAATTGCACTAAGCAATCACTACGCATGGCTCCAAACTCGTGGGTGGAGGACACACGAACGAAAACGCAATTCATGGGGCTCCGAAAAAAGATTGAGAATGGAGAATTGCACTAAGCAATCACTACGCATGGCTCCAAACTCGTGGGTGGAGGACACATGAACGAAAACGCAATTCATGGGCTCCGAAAAAAGATTGAGAATGAAGAATTGCACTAAGCAATCACTACGCATGGCTCCAAACTAGTGGGTGGAGGACACATGAACGAAAACGCAATTCATGGGGCTCCGCAAAAAGATTGAGAATGGAGAATTGCACTAAGCAATCACTACGCATGGCTCCAAACTCGTGGGTGGGGGAGACATGAACGAAAACGCAATCCATGGGGCTCCTAAAAAAGATTGAGAATGGAGAATTGCACTAAGCAATCACTACGCATGGCTCCAAACTCGTGGGTGGGGGACACATGAACGAAAACGCAATTTATGGGGCTCCGGAAAAAGATTGAGAATGGAGAATTGCACTAAGCAATCACTACGCATGGCTCCAAACTCGTGGGTGGAGTACAAATGAACGAAAACGCAATGCATGGGGCTCCAAAAAAAGATTGAGAATGGAGAATTGCACTAAGCAATCACTACACATGGCTCCAAACTCGTGGGTGGAGGACACATGAACGAAAACGCAATTCATGGGGCTCCGCAAAAAGATTGAGAATGGAGAATTGCACTAAGCAATCACTACGCATGGCTCCAAACTCGTGGGTGGAGGACACATGAACGAAAACCCAATTCATGGGGCTCCTAAGAAAGATTGAGCATGGAGAATTGCACTAAGCAATCACTACACGTGGCTCCAAACTCGTGGGTGGAGGACACATGAACGAAAACGCAATTCATGGGGCTCCGCAAAAAGATTGAGAATGGAGAATTGCACTAAGCAATCACTACACATGGCTCCAAACTCGTGGGTGGAGGACACATGAACGAAAACGCAATTCATGGGGCTCCGCAAAAAGATTGAGAATGGAGAATTGCACTAAGCAATCACTACGCATGGCTCCAAACTCGTGGGTGGAGGACACATGAACGAAAACGCAATTCATGGGGCTCCTAAAAAAGATTGAGCATGGAGAATTGCACTAAGCAATCACTACACGTGGCTCCAAACTCGTGGGTGGAGGACACATGAAAGAAAACGCAATTCATGGGGCTCCGCAAAAAGATTGAGAATGGAGAATTGCACTAACCAATCACTACGCATGGCTCCAAACTCGTGGGTGGAGGACACATGAACGAAAACGCAATTCATGGGGCTCCGAAAAAAGATTGAGAATGGAGAATTGCACTAAGCAATCACTACGCATGGCTCCAAACTCGTGGGTGAAGGACACATGAACGAAAACGCAATTCATGGGGCTCCGAAAAAAGATTGAGAATGAAGAATTGCACTAAGCAATCACTACGCATGGCTCCAAACTCGTGGGTGGAGGACACATGAACGAAAACGCAATTCATGGGGCTCCGCAAAAAGATTGAGAATGGAGAATTGCACTAAGCAATCACTACGCATGGCTCCAAACTCGTGGGTGGGGACACATGAACGAAAACGCAATTCATGGGGCTCCGCAAAAAGATTGAGAATGGAGAATTGCACTAAGCAATCACTACGCATGGCTCCAAACTCGTGGGTGGAGGACACATGAACGAAAACGCAATTCATGGGGCTCCGCAAAAAGATTGAGAATGGAGAATTGCACTAAGCAATCACTACGCATGGCTCCAAACTCGTGGGTGGAGGACACATGAACGAAAACGCAATTCATGGGGCTCCTAAAAAAGATTGAGAATGGAGAATTGCACTAAGCAATCACTACGCATGGCTCCAAACTCGTGGGTGGAGGACACATGAACGAAAACGCAATTCATGGGGCTCCGCAAAAAGATTGAGAATGGAGAATTGCACTAAGCAATCACTACGCATGGCTCCAAACTCGTGGGTGGGGGACACATGAACGAAAACGCAATTCATGGGGCTCCGGAAAAAGATTGAGAATGGAGAATTGCACTAAGCAATCACTACGCATGGCTCCAAACTCGTGGGTGGAGGACAAATGAACGAAAACGCAATGCATGGGGCTCCTAAAAAAGATTGAGAATGAAGAATTGCACTAAGCAATCACTACGCATGGCTCCAAACTAGTGGGTGGAGGACACATGAACGAAAACGCAATTCATGGGGCTCCGCAAAAAGATTGAGAATGGAGAATTGCACTAAGCAATCACTACGCATGGCTCCAAACTCGTGGGTGGGGGACACATGAACGAAAACGCAATTCATGGGGCTCCGCAAAAAGATTGAGAATGGAGAATTGCACTAAGCAATCACTACGTATGGCTCCAAACTCGTGGGTGGAGGACACATGAACGAAAACGCAATTCATGGGGCTCCGCAAAAAGATTGAGAATGGAGAATTGCACTAAGCAATCACTACGCATGGCTCCAAACTCGTGGGTGGAGGACACATGAACGAAAACGCAATTCATGGGGCTCCGCAAAAAGATTGAGAATGGAGAATTGCACTAAGCAATCACTACGCATGGCTCCAAACTCGTGGGTGGAGGACACATGAACGAAAACGCAATTCATGGGGCTCCTAAAAAAGATTGAGAATGGAGAATTGCACTAAGCAATCACTACGCATGGCTCCAAACTCGTGGGTGGGGGACACATGAACGAAAACGCAATTCATGGGGCTCCGCAAAAAGATTGAGAATGGAGAATTGCACTAAGCAATCACTACGCATGGCTCCAAACTCGTGGGTGGAGGACAATTGAACAAAAACGCAATTCATGGGGCTCCTAAAAAAGATTGAGAATGGAGAATTGCACTAAGCAATCACTACGCATGGCTCCAAACTCGTGGGTGGAGGACACATGAACGAAAACGCAATTCATGGGGCTCCGCAAAAAGATTGAGAATGGAGAATTGCACTAAGCAATCACTACGCATGGCTCAAACTCGTGGGTGGAGGACACATGAACGAAAACGCAATTCATGGGGCTCCGCAAAAAGATTGAGAATGGAGAATTGCACTAAGCAATCACTACGCATGGCTCCAAACTCGACGGTGGAGGACACATGAACGAAAACGCAATTCATGGGGCTCCTAAAAAAGATTGAGAATGGAGAATTGCACTAAGCAATCACTACGCATGGCTCCAAACTCGTGGGTGGAGGACACATGAACGAAAACGCAATTCATGGGGCTCCGAAAAAGATTGAGAATGGAGAATTGCACTAAGCAATCACTACGCATGGCTCCAAACTCGTGGGTGGAGGACACATGAACGAAAACGCAATTCATGGGGCTCCTAAAAAAGATTGAGAATGGAGAATTGCACTAAGCAATCACTACACATGGCTCCAAACTCGTGGGTGGAGGACACATGAACGAAAACGCAATTCATGGGGCTCCGCAAAAAGATTGAGAATGGAGAATTGCACTAAGCAATCACTACGCATGGCTCCAAACTCGTGGGTGGAGGACACATGAACGAAAACGCAATTCATGGGGCTCCGAAAAAAGATTGAGAATGAAGAATTGCACTAAGCAATCACTACGCATGGCTCCAAACTCGTGGGTGGAGGACACATGAACGAAAACGCAATTCATGGGGCTCCTAAAAAGATTGAGAATGGAGAATTGCACTAAGCAATCACTACGCATGGCTCCAAACTCGTGGGTGGAGGACACATGAACGAAAAAGCAATTCATGGGGCTCCTAAAAAAGATTGAGAATGGAGAATTGCACTAAGCAATCACTACGCATGGCTCCAAACTCGTGGGTGGAGGACACATGAACGAAAACGCAATTCATGGGGCTCCGAAAAAAGATTGAGAATGGAGAATTGCACTCAGCAATCACAACTCATGGCTCCAAACTCGTGGGTGGAGGACACATTAACGAAAACACAATTCATGGGACTCCGAAAAAAGATTTCAGAATGGAGAATTGCACTAAGGAATCACTACGAATGGCTCCAAACTCGACGGTGGAGGACACATGAACGAAAACGCAATTCATGGGGCTCCGAAAAAAGATTGAGAATGGAGAATTGCACTAAGCAATCACTACGCAAGGCTCCAAACTCGCGGGTGGAGGACACATGAACGAAAACGCAATTCATGGGGCTCCGAAAAAAGATTGAGAATGGAGAATTGCACTAAGCAATCACTACGCATGGCTCCAAACTCGAAGGTGGAGGACACATGAACGAAAACGCAATTCATGGGGCTCCTAAAAAAGATTGAGAATGGAGAATTGCTCTAAGCAATCACTACGCATGGCTCCAAACTCGTGGGTGGAGGACAAATGAACGAAAACGCAATTCATGGGGCTACGAAAAAAGATTGAGAATGGAGAATTGTACAAAGCAATCACTACGCATGGCTCCAAACTCGTGGGTGGAGGACACATGAACGAAAACGCAATTCATGGGGCTCCTAAAAAAGATTGAGAATGGAGAATTGCTCTAAGCAATCACTACGCATGGCTCCAAACTCGTGGGTGGAGGACACATGAACGAAAACGCAATTCATGGGGCTCCGCAAAAAGATTGAGAATGGCTCTAAGCAATCACTACGCATGGCTCCAAACACGACGGTGGAGGACACATGAACGAAAACGCAATTCATGGGGATCCACAAAAAGATTGAGAATGTAGAATTGCACTAAGCAATCACTACGCATGGCTCCAAACTCGAAGGTGGAGGACACATGAACGAAAACGCAATTCATGGGGCTCCGCAAAAAGATTGAGAATGGAGAATTGCACAAAGCAATCACTACGCATGGCTCCAAACTCGTGGGTGGAGGACACATGAACGAAACGCAATTCATGGGGCTCCTAAAAAAGATTGAGAATGGAGAATTGCACTAAGCAATCACTACGCATGGCTCCAAACTCGAAGGTGGAGGACACATGAACGAAAACGCAATTCATGGGGCTCCGCAAAAAGATTGAGAATGGAGAATTGCACAAAGCAATCACTACGCATGGCTCCAAACTCGAAGGTGGAGGACACATGAACGAAAACGCAATTCATGGGGCTCCGAAAAAAGATTGAGAATGGAGAATTGCACTAAGCAATCACTACGCATGGCTCCAAACTCGAAGGTGGAGGAGACATGAACGAAAACGCAATTCATGGGGCTCCGAAAAAGATTGAGAATGGAGAATTGCACTAAGCAATCACTACGCATGGCTCCAAACTCGTGGGTGGAGGACACATGAACGAAAACGCAATTCATGGGGCTCCGAAAAAAGATTGAGAATGAAGAATTGCACTAAGCAATCACTACGCATGGCTCCAAACTCGTGGGTGGAGGATGCATGAACGAAAACGCAATTCATGGGGCTCCGAAAAAAGATTGAGAATAGAGAATTGCACTAGGCAATCACTACGCATGGCTCCAAACTCGTGGGTGGAGGACACATGAACGAAAACGCAATTCATGGGGCTCCGCAAAAAGATTGAGAATGGAGAATTGCACAAAGCAATCACTACGCATGGCTCCAAACTCGTGGGTGGAGGACACATGAACGAAAACGCAATTCATGGGGCTCCGGAAAATGATTGAGAATGGAGAATTGCACTAAGCAATCACTACGCATGGCTCCAAACTCGTGGGTGGAGGACAATTGAACGAAAACGCAATTCATGGGGCTCCTAAAAAAGATTGAGAATGGAGAATTGCACTAAGCAATCACTACACATGGCTCCAAACTCGTGGGTGGAGGACACATGAACGAAAACGCAATTCATGGGGCTCCGCAAAAAGATTCAGAATGGAGAATTGCACTAAGAGATCACTACGCATGGCTCAAACTCGTGGGTGGAGGACACATGAACGAAAACGCAATTCATGGGGCTCCGCAAAAAGATTGAGAATGGAGAATTGCACTAAGCAATCACTACGCATGGCTCCAAACTCGACGGTGGAGGACACATGAACGAAAACGCAATTCATGGGGATCCGCAAAAAGATTGAGAATGGAGAGTTGCACTAAGCAATCACTACGCATGGCTCCAAACTCGAAGGTGGAGGACACATGAACGAAAACGCAATTCATGGGGCTCCGCAAAAAGATTGAGAATGGAGAATTGCACAAAGCAATCACTACGCATGGCTCCAAACTCGTGGGTGGAGGACACATGAACGAAAACGCAATTCATGGGGCTCCGGAAAAAGATTGAGAATGGAGAATTGCACTAAGCAATCACTACGCATGGCTCCAAACTCGTGGGTGGAGGACAATTGAACGAAAACGCAATTCATGGGGCTCCTAAAAAAGATTGAGAATGGAGAATTGCACTAAGCAATCACTACACATGGCTCCAAACTCGTGGGTGGAGGACACATGAACGAAAACGCAATTCATGGGGCTCCGCAAAAATATTCAGAATGGAGAATTGCACTAAGAGATCACTACGCATGGCTCAAACTCGTGGGTGGAGGACACATGAACGAAAACGCAATTCATGGGGCTCCGCAAAAAGATTGAGAATGGAGAATTGCTCTAAGCAATCACTACGCATGGCTCCAAACTCGACGGTGGAGGACACATGAACGAAAACGCAATTCATGGGGATCCGCAAAAAGATTGAGAATGGAGAGTTGCACTAAGCAATCACTACGCATGGCTCCAAACTCGAAGGTGGAGGACACATGAACGAAAACGCAATTCATGGGGCTCCGCAAAAAGATTGAGAATGGAGAATTGCACAAAGCAATCACTACGCATGGCTCCAAACTCGTGGGTGGAGGACACATGAACGAAAACGCAATTCATGGGGCTCCTAAAAAAGATTGAGAATGGAGAATTGCTCTAAGCAATCACTACGCATGGCTCCAAACTCGTGGGTGGAGGACACATGAACGAAAACGCAATTCATGGGGCTCCGCAAAAAGATTGAGAATGGAGAATTGCTCTAAGCAATCACTACGCATGGCTCCAAACTCGTGGGTGGAGGACACATGAACGAAAACGCAATTCATGGGGCTCCGCAAAAAGATTGAGAATGGAGAATTGCTCTAAGCAATCACTACGCATGGCTCCAAACTCGACGGTGGAGGACACATGAACGAAAACGCAATTCATGGGGATCCGCAAAAAGATTGAGAATGGAGAGTTGCACTAAGCAATCACTACGCATGGCTCCAAACTCGAAGGTGGAGGACACATGAACGAAAACGCAATTCATGGGGCTCCGCAAAAAGATTGAGAATGGAGAATTGCACAAAGCAATCACTACGCATGGCTCCAAACTCGTGGGTGGAGGACACATGAACGAAAACGCAATTCATGGGGCTCCTAAAAAAGATTGAGAATGGAGAATTGCACTAAGCAATCACTACGCATGGCTCCAAACTCGTGGGTGGAGGACACATGAACGAAAACGCAATTCATGGGGCTCCGCAAAAAGATTGAGAATGGAGAATTGCACTAAGCAATCACTACGCATGGCTCCAAACTCGACGGTGGAGGACACATGAACGAAAACGCAATTCATGGGGCTCCGCAAAAAGATTGAGAATGGAGAATTGCACTAAGCAATCACTACGCATGGCTCCAAACTCGAAGGTGGAGGACACATGAACGAAAACGCAATTCATGGGGCTCCGCAAAAAGATTGAGAATGGAGAATTGCACAAAGCAATCACTACGCATGGCTCCAAACTCGTGGGTGGAGGACACATGAACGAAAACGCAATTCATGGGGCTCCGAAAAAGATTGAGAATGGAGAATTGCACTAAGCAATCACTACGCATGGCTCCAAACTCGTGGGTGGAGGACACATGAACGAAAACGCAATTCATGGGGCTCCGCAAAAAGATTGAGAATGGAGAATTGCACTAAGCAATCACTACGCATGGCTCAAACTCGTGGGTGGAGGACACATGAACGAAAACGCAATTCATGGGGCTCCGCAAAAAGATTGAGAATGGAGAATTGCACTAAGCAATCACTACGCATGGCTCCAAACTCGAGGTGGAGGACACATGAACGAAAACGCAATTCATGGGGCTCCGCAAAAAGATTGAGAATGGAGAATTGCACTAAGCAATCACTACGCATGGCTCCAAACTCGAAGGTGGAGGACACATGAACGAAAACGCAATTCATGGGGCTCCGCAAAAAGATTGAGAATGGAGAATTGCACAAAGCAATCACTACGCATGGCTCCAAACTCGTGGGTGGAGGACACATGAACGAAAACGCAATTCATGGGGCTCCTAAAAAAGATTGAGAATGGAGAATTGCACTAAGCAATCACTACGCATGGCTCCAAACTCGTGGGTGGAGGACACATGAACGAAAACGCAATTCATGGGGCTCCGCAAAAAGATTGAGAATGGAGAATTGCACTAAGCAATCACTACGCATGGCTCCAAACTCGAGGTGGAGGACACATGAACGAAAACGCAATTCATGGGGCTCCGCAAAAAGATTGAGAATGGAGAATTGCACTAAGCAATCACTACGCATGGCTCCAAACTCGAAGGTGGAGGACACATGAACGAAAACGCAATTCATGGGGCTCCGCAAAAAGATTGAGAATGGAGAATTGCACAAGCAATCACTACGCATGGCTCCAAACTCGTGGGTGGAGGACACATGAACGAAAACGCAATTCATGGGGCTCCGAAAAAGATTGAGAATGGAGAATTGCACTAAGCAATCACTACGCATGGCTCCAAACTCGAGGTGGAGGACACATGAACGAAAACGCAATTCATGGGGCTCCGCAAAAAGATTGAGAATGGAGAATTGCACTAAGCAATCACTACGCATGGCTCCAAACTCGAAGGTGGAGGACACATGAACGAAAACGCAATTCATGGGGCTCCGCAAAAAGATTGAGAATGGAGAATTGCACTAAGCAATCACTACGCATGGCTCCAAACTCGTGGGTGGAGGACACATGAACGAAAACGCAATTCATGGGGCTCCTAAAAAAGATTGAGAATGGAGAATTGCACTAAGCAATCACTACGCATGGCTCCAAACTCGTGGGTGGAGGACACATGAACGAAAACGCAATTCATGGGGCTCCGCAAAAAGATTGAGAATGGAGAATTGCACTAAGCAATCACTACGCATGGCTCCAAACTCGGGTGGAGGACACATGAACGAAAACGCAATTCATGGGGCTCCGCAAAAAGATTGAGAATGGAGAATTGCACTAAGCAATCACTACGCATGGCTCCAAACTCGTGGGTGGAGGACACATGAACGAAAACGCAATTCATGGGGCTCCGCAAAAAGATTGAGAATGGAGAATTGCACTAAGCAATCACTACGCATGGCTCCAAACTCGTGGGTGGAGGACACATGAACGAAAACGCAATTCATGGGGCTCCTAAAAAAGATTGAGAATGGAGAATTGCACTAAGCAATCACTACGCATGGCTCCAAACTCGTGGTGGAGGACACATGAACGAAAACGCAATTCATGGGGCTCCGCAAAAAGATTGAGAATGGAGAATTGCACTAAGCAATCACTACGCATGGCTCCAAACTCGAAGGTGGAGGACACATGAACGAAAACGCAATTCATGGGGCTCCGAAAAAAGATTGAGAATGGAGAATTGCACTAAGCAATCACTACGCATGGCTCCAAACTCGAAGGTGGAGGAGAAATGAACGAAAACGCAATTCATGGGCTCCGAAAAAGATTGAGAATGGAGAATTGCACTAAGCAATCACTACGCATGGCTCCAAACTCGTGGGTGGAGGACACATGAACGAAAACGCAATTCATGGGGCTCCGAAAAAAGATTGAGAATGGAGAATTGCACTAAGCAATCACTACGCATGGCTCCAAACTCGTGGGTGGAGGACACATGAACGAAAACGCAATTCATGGGGCTCCGAAAAAAGATTGAGAATGGAGAATTGCACTAAGCAATCACTACGCATGGCTCCAAACTCGTGGGTGGAGGACACATGAACGAAAACGCAATTCATGGGGCTCGCAAAAAGATTGAGAATGGAGAATTGCACTAAGCAATCACTACGCATGGCTCCAAACTCGTGGGTGGAGGACACATGAACGAAAACGCAATTCATGGGGCTCCGCAAAAAGATTGAGAATGGAGAATTGCACTAAGCAATCACTACGCATGGCTCCAAACTCGTGGGTGGAGGACACATGAACGAAAACGCAATTCATGGGGCTCCGCAAAAAGATTGAGAATGGAGAATTGCACTAAGCAATCACTACGCATGGCTCCAAACTCGTGGGTGGAGGACACATGAACGAAAACGCAATTCATGGGGCTCCAAAAAAGATTGAGAATGGAGAATTGCACTAAGCAATCACTACGCATGGCTCCAAACTCGTGGGTGGAGGGCACATGAACGAAAACGCAATTCATGGGGCTCGCAAAAAGATTCAGAATGGAGAATTGCACTAAGCAATCACTACGCATGGCTCCAAACTCGTGGGTGGAGGACACATGAACGAAAACGCAATTCATGGGGCTCCGAAAAAGATTGAGAATGGAGAATTGCAATAAGCAATCACTACGCATGGCTCCAAACTCGAGGTGGAGGACACATGAACGAAAACGCAATTCATGGGGCTCCGCAAAAAGATTGAGAATGGAGAATTGCACTAAGCAATCACTACGCATGGCTCCAAACTCGAAGGTGGAGGACACATGAACGAAAACGCAATTCATGGGGCTCCGAAAAAGATTGAGAATGGAGAATTGCACTAAGCAATCACTACGCATGGCTCCAAACTCGTGGGTGGAGGACACATGAACGAAAACGCAATTCATGGGGCTCCTAAAAAAGATTGAGAATGGAGAATTGCACTAAGCAATCACTACGCATGGCTCCAAACTCGTGGGTGGAGGACACATGAACGAAAACGCAATTCATGGGGCTCCGCAAAAAGATTGAGAATGGAGAATTGCACTAAGCAATCACTACGCATGGCTCCAAACTCGAGGTGGAGGACACATGAACGAAAACGCAATTCATGGGGCTCCGAAAAAGATTGAGAATGGAGAATTGCACTAAGCAATCACTACGCATGGCTCCAAACTCGTGGGTGGAGGACACATGAACGAAAACGCAATTCATGGGGCTCCTAAAAAAGATTGAGAATGGAGAATTGCACTAAGCAATCACTACGCATGGCTCCAAACTCGAAGGTGGAGGACACATGAACGAAAACGCAATTCATGGGGCTCCGCAAAAAGATTGAGAATGGAGAATTGCACTAAGCAATCACTACGCATGGCTCCAAACTCGTGGGTGGAGGACACATGAACGAAAACGCAATTCATGGGGCTCCGAAAAAAGATTGAGAATGGAGAATTGCACTAAGCAATCACTACGCATGGCTCCAAACTCGAAGGTGGAGGACACATGAACGAAAACGCAATTCATGGGGCTCCGAAAAAGATTGAGAATGGAGAATTGCACTAAGCAATCACTACGCATGGCTCCAAACTCGTGGGTGGAGGACACATGAACGAAAACGCAATTCATGGGGCTCCGAAAAAAGATTGAGAATGGAGAATTGCACTAAGCAATCACTACGCATGGCTCCAAACTCGTGGGTGGAGGACACATGAACGAAAACGCAATTCATGGGGCTCCGAAAAAAGATTGAGAATGGAGAATTGCACTAAGCAATCACTACGCATGGCTCCAAACTCGTGGGTGGAGGACACATGAACGAAAACGCAATTCATGGGGCTCCGCAAAAAGATTGAGAATGGAGAATTGCACTAAGCAATCACTACGCATGGCTCCAAACTCGTGGGTGGAGGACACATGAACGAAAACGCAATTCATGGGGCTCCGAAAAAGATTGAGAATGGAGAATTGCACTAAGCAATCACTACGCATGGCTCCAAACTCGTGGGTGGAGGACACATGAACGAAAACGCAATTCATGGGGCTCCGCAAAAAGATTGAGAATGGAGAATTGCACTAAGCAATCACTACGCATGGCTCCAAACTCGTGGGTGGAGGACACATGAACGAAAACGCAATTCATGGGGCTCCGAAAAAGATTGAGAATGGAGAATTGCACTAAGCAATCACTACGCATGGCTCCAAACTCGTGGGTGGAGGACACATGAACGAAAACGCAATTCATGGGGCTCCGAAAAAAGATTGAGAATGGAGAATTGCACTAAGCAATCACTACGCATGGCTCCAAACTCGAAGGTGGAGGACACATGAACGAAAACGCAATTCATGGGGCTCCGAAAAAAGATTGAGAATGGAGAATTGCACTAAGCAATCACTACGCATGGCTCCAAACTCGTGGGTGGAGGACACATGAACGAAAACGCAATTCATGGGGCTCCTAAAAAAGATTGAGAATGGAGAATTGCACTAAGCAATCACTACGCATGGCTCCAAACTCTGGGTGGAGGACACATGAACGAAAACGCAATTCATGGGGCTCCGAAAAAAGATTGAGAATGGAGAATTGCACTAAGCAATCACTACGCATGGCTCCAAACTCGTGGGTGGAGGACACATGAACGAAAACGCAATTCATGGGGCTCCGAAAAAGATTGAGAATGGAGAATTG
Source organism: Glycine soja (assembly GCF_004193775.1). Taxonomy (NCBI): domain Eukaryota; kingdom Viridiplantae; phylum Streptophyta; class Magnoliopsida; order Fabales; family Fabaceae; genus Glycine; species Glycine soja. The sequence goes on from NW_021144136.1 coordinate 14,447, forward strand.
CACTAAGCAATCACTACGCATGGCTCCAAACTCGTGGGTGGAGGACACATGAACGAAAACGCAATTCATGGGGCTCCGAAAAAGATTGAGAATGGAGAATTGCACTAAGCAATCACTACGCATGGCTCCAAACTCGTGGGTGGAGGACACATGAACGAAAACGCAATTCATGGGGCTCCGAAAAAAGATTGAGAATGGAGAATTGCACTAAGCAATCACTACGCATGGCTCCAAACTCGTGGGTGGAGGACACATGAACGAAAACGCAATTCATGGGGCTCCGAAAAAGATTGAGAATGGAGAATTGCACTAAGCAATCACTACGCATGGCTCCAAACTCGTGGGTGGAGGACACATGAACGAAAACGCAATTCATGGGGCTCCGAAAAAAGATTGAGAATGGAGAATTGCACTAAGCAATCACTACGCATGGCTCCAAACTCGTGGGTGGAGGACACATGAACGAAAACGCAATTCATGGGGCTCCAAAAAGATTGAGAATGGAGAATTGCACTAAGCAATCACTACGCATGGCTCCAAACTCGTGGGTGGAGGACACATGAACGAAAACGCAATTCATGGGGCTCCGAAAAAAGATTGAGAATGGAGAATTGCACTAAGCAATCACTACGCATGGCTCCAAACTCGTGGGTGGAGGACACATGAACGAAAACGCAATTCATGGGGCTCCGAAAAAGATTGAGAATGGAGAATTGCACTAAGCAATCACTACGCATGGCTCCAAACTCGTGGGTGGAGGACACATGAACGAAAACGCAATTCATGGGGCTCCGAAAAAGATTGAGAATGGAGAATTGCACTAAGCAATCACTACGCATGGCTCCAAACTCGTGGGTGGAGGACACATGAACGAAAACGCAATTCATGGGGCTCCGAAAAAGATTGAGAATGGAGAATTGCACTAAGCAATCACTACGCATGGCTCCAAACTCGTGGGTGGAGGACACATGAACGAAAACGCAATTCATGGGGCTCCGAAAAAAGATTGAGAATGGAGAATTGCACTAAGCAATCACTACGCATGGCTCCAAACTCGTGGGTGGAGGACACATGAACGAAAACGCAATTCATGGGGCTCCGAAAAAGATTGAGAATGGAGAATTGCACTAAGCAATCACTACGCATGGCTCCAAACTCGTGGGTGGAGGACACATGAACGAAAACGCAATTCATGGGGCTCCGAAAAAGATTGAGAATGGAGAATTGCACTAAGCAATCACTACGCATGGCTCCAAACTCGTGGGTGGAGGACACATGAACGAAAACGCAATTCATGGGGCTCCGAAAAAAGATTGAGAATGGAGAATTGCACTAAGCAATCACTACGCATGGCTCCAAACTCGTGGGTGGAGGACACATGAACGAAAACGCAATTCATGGGGCTCCGAAAAAGATTGAGAATGGAGAATTGCACTAAGCAATCACTACGCATGGCTCCAAACTCGTGGGTGGAGGACACATGAACGAAAACGCAATTCATGGGGCTCCGAAAAAGATTGAGAATGGAGAATTGCACTAAGCAATCACTACGCATGGCTCCAAACTCGTGGGTGGAGGACACATGAACGAAAACGCAATTCATGGGGCTCCGAAAAAAGATTGAGAATGGAGAATTGCACTAAGCAATCACTACGCATGGCTCCAAACTCGTGGTGGAGGACACATGAACGAAAACGCAATTCATGGGGCTCCAAAAAAGATTGAGAATGGAGAATTGCACTAAGCAATCACTACGCATGGCTCCAAACTCGTGGGTGGAGGACACATGAACGAAAACGCAATTCATGGGGCTCCGAAAAAAGATTGAGAATGGAGAATTGCACTAAGCAATCACTACGCATGGCTCCAAACTCGTGGGTGGAGGACACATGAACGAAAACGCAATTCATGGGGCTCCGAAAAAGATTGAGAATGGAGAATTGCACTAAGCAATCACTACGCATGGCTCCAAACTCGTGGGTGGAGGACACATGAACGAAAACGCAATTCATGGGGCTCCGAAAAAAGATTGAGAATGGAGAATTGCACTAAGCAATCACTACGCATGGCTCCAAACTCGTGGGTGGAGGACACATGAACGAAAACGCAATTCATGGGGCTCCGAAAAAAGATTGAGAATGGAGAATTGCACTAAGCAATCACTACGCATGGCTCCAAACTCGTGGGTGGAGGACACATGAACGAAAACGCAATTCATGGGGCTCCGAAAAAGATTGAGAATGGAGAATTGCACTAAGCAATCACTACGCATGGCTCCAAACTCGTGGGTGGAGGACACATGAACGAAAACGCAATTCATGGGGCTCCGAAAAAAGATTGAGAATGGAGAATTGCACTAAGCAATCACTACGCATGGCTCCAAACTCGTGGGTGGAGGACACATGAACGAAAACGCAATTCATGGGGCTCCGAAAAAGATTGAGAATGGAGAATTGCACTAAGCAATCACTACGCATGGCTCCAAACTCGTGGGTGGAGGACACATGAACGAAAACGCAATTCATGGGGCTCCGAAAAAGATTGAGAATGGAGAATTGCACTAAGCAATCACTACGCATGGCTCCAAACTCGTGGGTGGAGGACACATGAACGAAAACGCAATTCATGGGGCTCCGAAAAAAGATTGAGAATGGAGAATTGCACTAAGCAATCACTACGCATGGCTCCAAACTCGTGGGTGGAGGACACATGAACGAAAACGCAATTCATGGGGCTCCGAAAAAAGATTGAGAATGGAGAATTGCACTAAGCAATCACTACGCATGGCTCCAAACTCGTGGGTGGAGGACACATGAACGAAAACGCAATTCATGGGGCTCCGAAAAAGATTGAGAATGGAGAATTGCACTAAGCAATCACTACGCATGGCTCCAAACTCGTGGGTGGAGGACACATGAACGAAAACGCAATTCATGGGGCTCCGAAAAAGATTGAGAATGGAGAATTGCACTAAGCAATCACTACGCATGGCTCCAAACTCGTGGGTGGAGGACACATGAACGAAAACGCAATTCATGGGGCTCCGAAAAAGATTGAGAATGGAGAATTGCACTAAGCAATCACTACGCATGGCTCCAAACTCGTGGGTGGAGGACACATGAACGAAAACGCAATTCATGGGGCTCCGAAAAAGATTGAGAATGGAGAATTGCACTAAGCAATCACTACGCATGGCTCCAAACTCGTGGGTGGAGGACACATGAACGAAAACGCAATTCATGGGGCTCCGAAAAAAGATTGAGAATGGAGAATTGCACTAAGCAATCACTACGCATGGCTCCAAACTCGTGGGTGGAGGACACATGAACGAAAACGCAATTCATGGGGCTCCGAAAAAGATTGAGAATGGAGAATTGCACTAAGCAATCACTACGCATGGCTCCAAACTCGTGGGTGGAGGACACATGAACGAAAACGCAATTCATGGGGCTCCGAAAAAGATTGAGAATGGAGAATTGCACTAAGCAATCACTACGCATGGCTCCAAACTCGTGGTGGAGGACACATGAACGAAAACGCAATTCATGGGGCTCCGAAAAAAGATTGAGAATGGAGAATTGCACTAAGCAATCACTACGCATGGCTCCAAACTCGTGGGTGGAGGACACATGAACGAAAACGCAATTCATGGGGCTCCGAAAAAGATTGAGAATGGAGAATTGCACTAAGCAATCACTACGCATGGCTCCAAACTCGTGGGTGGAGGACACATGAACGAAAACGCAATTCATGGGGCTCCGAAAAAGATTGAGAATGGAGAATTGCACTAAGCAATCACTACGCATGGCTCCAAACTCGGGGTGGAGGACACATGAACGAAAACGCAATTCATGGGGCTCCGAAAAAGATTGAGAATGGAGAATTGCACTAAGCAATCACTACGCATGGCTCCAAACTCGTGGGTGGAGGACACATGAACGAAAACGCAATTCATGGGGCTCCGAAAAAAGATTGAGAATGGAGAATTGCACTAAGCAATCACTACGCATGGCTCCAAACTCGTGGGTGGAGGACACATGAACGAAAACGCAATTCATGGGGCTCCGAAAAAAGATTGAGAATGGAGAATTGCACTAAGCAATCACTACGCATGGCTCCAAACTCGTGGTGGAGGACACATGAACGAAAACGCAATTCATGGGGCTCCGAAAAAAGATTGAGAATGGAGAATTGCACTAAGCAATCACTACGCATGGCTCCAAACTCGTGGGTGGAGGACACATGAACGAAAACGCAATTCATGGGGCTCCGAAAAAAGATTGAGAATGGAGAATTGCACTAAGCAATCACTACGCATGGCTCCAAACTCGTGGGTGGAGGACACATGAACGAAAACGCAATTCATGGGGCTCCGAAAAAGATTGAGAATGGAGAATTGCACTAAGCAATCACTACGCATGGCTCCAAACTCGTGGGTGGAGGACACATGAACGAAAACGCAATTCATGGGGCTCCGAAAAAGATTGAGAATGGAGAATTGCACTAAGCAATCACTACGCATGGCTCCAAACTCGTGGGTGGAGGACACATGAACGAAAACGCAATTCATGGGGCTCCGAAAAAGATTGAGAATGGAGAATTGCACTAAGCAATCACTACGCATGGCTCCAAACTCGTGGGTGGAGGACACATGAACGAAAACGCAATTCATGGGGCTCCGAAAAAGATTGAGAATGGAGAATTGCACTAAGCAATCACTACGCATGGCTCCAAACTCGTGGGTGGAGGACACATGAACGAAAACGCAATTCATGGGGCTCCGAAAAAGATTGAGAATGGAGAATTGCACTAAGCAATCACTACGCATGGCTCCAAACTCGTGGGTGGAGGACACATGAACGAAAACGCAATTCATGGGGCTCCGAAAAAGATTGAGAATGGAGAATTGCACTAAGCAATCACTACGCATGGCTCCAAACTCGTGGGTGGAGGACACATGAACGAAAACGCAATTCATGGGGCTCCGAAAAAGATTGAGAATGGAGAATTGCACTAAGCAATCACTACGCATGGCTCCAAACTCGTGGGTGGAGGACACATGAACGAAAACGCAATTCATGGGGCTCCGAAAAAGATTGAGAATGGAGAATTGCACTAAGCAATCACTACGCATGGCTCCAAACTCGTGGGTGGAGGACACATGAACGAAAACGCAATTCATGGGGCTCCGAAAAAGATTGAGAATGGAGAATTGCACTAAGCAATCACTACGCATGGCTCCAAACTCGTGGTGGAGGACACATGAACGAAAACGCAATTCATGGGGCTCCGAAAAAGATTGAGAATGGAGAATTGCACTAAGCAATCACTACGCATGGCTCCAAACTCGTGGGTGGAGGACACATGAACGAAAACGCAATTCATGGGGCTCCGCAAAAAGATTGAGAATGGAGAATTGCACTAAGCAATCACTACGCATGGCTCCAAACTCGTGGGTGGAGGACACATGAACGAAAACGCAATTCATGGGGCTCCGAAAAAGATTGAGAATGGAGAATTGCACTAAGCAATCACTACGCATGGCTCCAAACTCGTGGTGGAGGACACATGAACGAAAACGCAATTCATGGGGCTCCGAAAAAAGATTGAGAATGGAGAATTGCACTAAGCAATCACTACGCATGGCTCCAAACTCGTGGGTGGAGGACACATGAACGAAAACGCAATTCATGGGGCTCCGAAAAAGATTGAGAATGGAGAATTGCACTAAGCAATCACTACGCATGGCTCCAAACTCGTGGGTGGAGGACACATGAACGAAAACGCAATTCATGGGGCTCCGAAAAAGATTGAGAATGGAGAATTGCACTAAGCAATCACTACGCATGGCTCCAAACTCGACGGTGGAGGACACATGAACGAAAACGCAATTCATGGGGCTCCGAAAAAGATTGAGAATGGAGAATTGCACTAAGCAATCACTACGCATGGCTCCAAACTCGTGGGTGGAGGACACATGAACGAAAACGCAATTCATGGGGCTCCGAAAAAGATTGAGAATGGAGAATTGCACTAAGCAATCACTACGCATGGCTCCAAACTCGTGGGTGGAGGACACATGAACGAAAACGCAATTCATGGGGCTCCGAAAAAGATTGAGAATGGAGAATTGCACTAAGCAATCACTACGCATGGCTCCAAACTCGTGGGTGGAGGACACATGAACGAAAACGCAATTCATGGGGCTCCGAAAAAGATTGAGAATGGAGAATTGCACTAAGCAATCACTACGCATGGCTCCAAACTCGTGGGTGGAGGACACATGAACGAAAACGCAATTCATGGGGCTCCGAAAAAAGATTGAGAATGGAGAATTGCACTAAGCAATCACTACGCATGGCTCCAAACTCGTGGGTGGAGGACACATGAACGAAAACGCAATTCATGGGGCTCCGAAAAAGATTGAGAATGGAGAATTGCACTAAGCAATCACTACGCATGGCTCCAAACTCGTGGGTGGAGGACACATGAACGAAAACGCAATTCATGGGGCTCCGAAAAAGATTGAGAATGGAGAATTGCACTAAGCAATCACTACGCATGGCTCCAAACTCGTGGGTGGAGGACACATGAACGAAAACGCAATTCATGGGGCTCCGAAAAAAGATTGAGAATGGAGAATTGCACTAAGCAATCACTACGCATGGCTCCAAACTCGTGGGTGGAGGACACATGAACGAAAACGCAATTCATGGGGCTCCAAAAAAGATTGAGAATGGAGAATTGCACTAAGCAATCACTACGCATGGCTCCAAACTCGTGGGTGGAGGACACATGAACGAAAACGCAATTCATGGGGCTCCGAAAAAGATTGAGAATGGAGAATTGCACTAAGCAATCACTACGCATGGCTCCAAACTCGTGGGTGGAGGACACATGAACGAAAACGCAATTCATGGGGCTCCGAAAAAAGATTGAGAATGGAGAATTGCACTAAGCAATCACTACGCATGGCTCCAAACTCGTGGTGGAGGACACATGAACGAAAACGCAATTCATGGGGCTCCGCAAAAAGATTGAGAATGGAGAATTGCACTAAGCAATCACTACGCATGGCTCCAAACTCGTGGGTGGAGGACACATGAACGAAAACGCAATTCATGGGGCTCCGAAAAAGATTGAGAATGGAGAATTGCACTAAGCAATCACTACGCATGGCTCCAAACTCGTGGGTGGAGGACACATGAACGAAAACGCAATTCATGGGGCTCCGAAAAAGATTGAGAATGGAGAATTGCACTAAGCAATCACTACGCATGGCTCCAAACTCTGGGTGGAGGACACATGAACGAAAACGCAATTCATGGGGCTCCGAAAAAAGATTGAGAATGGAGAATTGCACTAAGCAATCACTACGCATGGCTCCAAACTCGTGGGTGGAGGACACATGAACGAAAACGCAATTCATGGGGCTCCGAAAAAGATTGAGAATGGAGAATTGCACTAAGCAATCACTACGCATGGCTCCAAACTCGTGGGTGGAGGACACATGAACGAAAACGCAATTCATGGGGCTCCAAAAAAGATTGAGAATGGAGAATTGCACTAAGCAATCACTACGCATGGCTCCAAACTCGTGGGTGGAGGACACATGAACGAAAACGCAATTCATGGGGCTCCGAAAAAGATTGAGAATGGAGAATTGCACTAAGCAATCACTACGCATGGCTCCAAACTCGTGGGTGGAGGACACATGAACGAAAACGCAATTCATGGGGCTCCGAAAAAAGATTGAGAATGGAGAATTGCACTAAGCAATCACTACGCATGGCTCCAAACTCGTGGGTGGAGGACACATGAACGAAAACGCAATTCATGGGGCTCCAAAAAAGATTGAGAATGGAGAATTGCACTAAGCAATCACTACGCATGGCTCCAAACTCGTGGGTGGAGGACACATGAACGAAAACGCAATTCATGGGGCTCCAAAAAAGATTGAGAATGGAGAATTGCACTAAGCAATCACTACGCATGGCTCCAAACTCGTGGGTGGAGGACACATGAACGAAAACGCAATTCATGGGGCTCCGAAAAAGATTGAGAATGGAGAATTGCACTAAGCAATCACTACGCATGGCTCCAAACTCGTGGGTGGAGGACACATGAACGAAAACGCAATTCATGGGGCTCCGAAAAAGATTGAGAATGGAGAATTGCACTAAGCAATCACTACGCATGGCTCCAAACTCGTGGGTGGAGGACACATGAACGAAAACGCAATTCATGGGGCTCCGAAAAAGATTGAGAATGGAGAATTGCACTAAGCAATCACTACGCATGGCTCCAAACTCGTGGGTGGAGGACACATGAACGAAAACGCAATTCATGGGGCTCCAAAAAGATTGAGAATGGAGAATTGCACTAAGCAATCACTACGCATGGCTCCAAACTCGTGGTGGAGGACACATGAACGAAAACGCAATTCATGGGGCTCCGAAAAAGATTGAGAATGGAGAATTGCACTAAGCAATCACTACGCATGGCTCCAAACTCGTGGTGGAGGACACATGAACGAAAACGCAATTCATGGGGCTCCGAAAAAGATTGAGAATGGAGAATTGCACTAAGCAATCACTAGCATGGCTCCAAACTCGTGGTGGAGGACACATGAACGAAAACGCAATTCATGGGGCTCCGAAAAAAGATTGAGAATGGAGAATTGCACTAAGCAATCACTACGCATGGCTCCAAACTCGTGGGTGGAGGACACATGAACGAAAACGCAATTCATGGGGCTCCGAAAAAGATTGAGAATGGAGAATTGCACTAAGCAATCACTACGCATGGCTCCAAACTCGTGGTGGAGGACACATGAACGAAAACGCAATTCATGGGGCTCCGAAAAAGATTGAGAATGGAGAATTGCACTAAGCAATCACTACGCATGGCTCCAAACTCGTGGGTGGAGGACACATGAACGAAAACGCAATTCATGGGGCTCCGAAAAAGATTGAGAATGGAGAATTGCACTAAGCAATCACTACGCATGGCTCCAAACTCGTGGGTGGAGGACACAATGAACGAAAACGCAATTCATGGGGCTCCGAAAAAGATTGAGAATGAAGAATTGCACTAAACAATCACTACGCATGGCTCCAAACTCGAGGGTGGAGGACACATGAACGAAAACGCAATTCATGGGGCTCCAAAAAAGATTGAGAATGGAGAATTGCACTAAGCAATCACTACGCATGGCTCCAAACTCGTGGGTGGAGGACACATGAACGAAAACGCAATTCATGGGGCTCCGACAAAAGATTGAGAATGGAGAATTGCACTAAGCAATCACTACGCATGGCTCCAAACTCGTGGGTGGAGGACACATGAACGAAAACGCAATTCATGGGGCTCCGAAAAAAGATTGAGAATGGAGAATTGCACTAAGCAATCACTACGCATGGCTCCAAACTCGTGGTGGAGGACACATGAACGAAAACGCAATTCATGGGGCTCCGAAAAAGATTGAGAATGGAGAATTGCACTAAGCAATCACTACGCATGGCTCCAAACTCGTGGTGGAGGACACATGAACGAAAACGCAATTCATGGGGCTCCGAAAAAGATTGAGAATGGAGAATTGCACTAAGCAATCACTACGCATGGCTCCAAACTCGTGGGTGGAGGACACATGAACGAAAACGCAATTCATGGGGCTCCGAAAAAAGATTGAGAATGGAGAATTGCACTAAGCAATCACTACGCATAGCTCCAAACTCGTGGGTGGAGGACACATGAACGAAACCGCAATTCATGGGGCTCCAAAAAAGATTGAGAATGGAGAATTGCACTAAGCAATCACTACGCATAGCTCCAAACTCGTGGGTGGAGGACACATGAACGAAAACGCAATTCATGGGGCTCCGAAAAAAGATTGAGAATGGAGAATTGCATTAAGCAAACAGTACGCATGGCTCCAAACTCGAAGGTGGAGGACACATGAACGAAAACGCAATTCATGGGCTCCGCAAAAAGATTGAGAATGGAGAATTGCACTAAGCAATCACTACGCATGGCTCCAAACTCGTGGGTGGAGGACACATGAACGAAAACGCAATTCATGGGGCTCCTAAAAAAGATTGAGAATGGAGAATTGCACTAAGCAATCACTACGCATGGCTCCAAACTCGTGGGTGGAGGACAATGAACGAAAACGCAATCATGGGGCTCCTAAAAAGATTGAGAATGGAGAATGCACTAAGCAATCACTACGCATGGCTCAAACTCGTGGGTGGGAGGACACATGAACGAAAACGCAATTCATGGGGCTCCGAAAAAGATTGAGAATGGAGAATTGCACTAAGCAATCACTACGCATGGCTCCAAACTCGGGGTGGAGACACATGGAACGAAAACGCAATTCATGGGGCTCCTAAAAAGATTGAAATGGAGAATTGCACTAAACAATCACTACGCATGGCTCCAACTCGAAGGTGGAGGACACATGAACGAAAAACGCAATTCATGGGGCTCCGAAAAAGATTGAGAATGGAAGAATTGCACTAAGCAATCACTACGCATGGCTCCAAACTCGGGGTGGAGACACATGAACGAAAACGCAATTCATGGGGCTCCGAAAAAGATTGAGAATGGAGAATTGCACTAAGCAATCACTACGCATGGCTCCAAACTCGTGGGTGGAGGACACATGAACGAAAACGCAATTCATGGGGCTCCGCAAAAAGATTGAGAATGGAGAATTGCACTAAGCAATCACTACGCATGGCTCCAAACTCGTGGGTGGAGGACACATGAACGAAACGCAATTCATGGGGCTCCGAAAAAAGATGAGAATGGAGAATTGCACTAAGCAATCACTACGCATGGCTCCAAACTCGTGGTGGAGGACACATGAACGAAAACGCAATTCATGGGGCTCCAAAAGATTGAATGAGAATTGCACTAAGAATCACTAGCATGTCCAAACTGAGGGGAGGAAATGAGAAAACGCAATTCATGGGCTCCAAAAAGATGAGAATGGAGAATTGCACTAAGCAATCACTACGCATGGCTCCAAACTCGTGGGTGGAGGACAATGAACGAAAACGCAATTCATGGGCTCCGCAAAAAAGATTGAGAATGGAGAATTGCACTAAGCAATCACTACGCATGGCTCCAAACTCGTGGGTGGAGGACACATGAACGAAAACGCAATTCATGGGGCTCGAAAAAAGATTGAGAATGGAGAATTGCACTAAGCAATCACTACGCATGGCTCCAAACTCGTGGGTGGAGGACACATGAACGAAAACGCAATTCATGGGGCTCCAAAAAAGATTGAGAATGGAGAAATTGCACTAAGCAATCACTACGCATGGCTCCAAACCTGTGGGTGGAGGACACATGAACGAAAACGCAATTTCATGGGGCTCCGAAAAAGATTGAGAATGGAGAATTGCACTAAGCAATCACTACGCATGGCTCCAAACTCG
>NW_021144137.1:0-11719 GCF_004193775.1 Glycine soja
ATGTCTGATTGAGTCCGTCATATATCGAGACGCTCGAAATTGAATGTGAACTCTGAGCAATTCAAACGACAATAACTTTTTACTCGGATGTCTGATTGAGTCCCGTAATATATCGAGACGCTCAAATTGAATGTTGAAGCTCTGAGCAAATTCAAACGACAATAATTTTTACTCGGATGTCTGATTGAGTCCGTCATATATCGAGACGCTCGAAATTGAATGTTGAAGCTCTGAGCAATTCAAACGACAATAACTTTTTACTCGGATGTCTGATTGAGTCCGTAATATATCGAGACGCTCGAAATTGAATGTTGAAGCTCTGAGCAATTCAAACGACAATAACTTTTTTACTCGGATGTCTGATTGAGTCCGTATATATCGAGACGCTCGAATTGAATGTTGAAGCTCTGAGCAAATTCAAACGACAATAACTTTTTACTCGGATGTCTGATTGAGTCCCGTCATATATCGAGACGCTCGAAATTGAATGTTGAAGCTCTGAGCCAATTCAAACGACAATAACTTTTACTCGGATGTCTGATTGAGTCCCGTAATATATACGAGACGCTCGAAATTGGAATGTTGAAGCTCTGAGCAATTCAAACGACAATAACTTTTTACTCGGATGTCTGATTGAGTCCCGTCATATATCGAGACGCTCGAAATTGAATGTTGAAGCTCTGAGCCAATTCAAACGACAATAACTTTTTACTCGGATGTCTGATTGAGTCTCGTACATATCGAGACGCTCGAAATTGAATGTTGAAGCTCTGAGCCAATTCAAACGACAATAACTTTTTACTCGGATGTCTGATTGAGTCCGTAATATATCGAGACGCTCGAAATTGAATGTTGAAGCTCTGAGCCAATCAAACGACATAACTTTTTACTCGGATGTCTGATTGAGTCCTGTCATATATCGAGACGCTCGAAATTGAATGTTGAAGCTCTGAGCAATTCAAACGACAATAACTTTTTACTCGGATGTCTGATTGAGTCCGTCATATATCGAGACGCTCGAAATTGAATGTTGAAGCTCTGAGCCAATTCAAACGACAATAACTTTTTACTCGGATGTCTGATTGAGTCCGTCATATATCGAGACGCTCGAATTGAATGTTGAAGCTCTGAGCAATTCAAACGACAATAACTTTTTACTCGGATGTCTGATTGAGTCCCGTCATATATCGAGACGCTCGAAATTGAATGTTGAAGCTCTGAGCCAATTCAAACGACAATAACTTTTTACTCGGATGTCTGATTGAGTCCCGTCATATATCGAGACGCTCGAAATTGAATGTTGAAGCTCTGAGCAATTCAAACGACAATAACTTTTTACTCGGATGTCTGATTGAGTCCGTCACATATCGAGACGCTCGAAATTGAATGTTGAAGCTCTGAGCCAATTCAAACGACAATAACTTTTTACTCGGATGTCTGATTGAGTCCCGTCATATATCGAGACGCTCGAAATTGAATGTTGAAGCTCTGAGCAATTCAAACGACAATAACTTTTTACTCGGATGTCTGATTGAGTCCGTCATATATCGAGACGCTCGAAATTGAATGTTGAAGCTCTGAGCCAATTCAAACGACAATAACTTTTTACTCGGATGTCTGATTGAGGCCCGTAATATATCGAGACGCTCGAAATTGAATGTTGAAGCTCTGAGCCAATTCAAACGACAATAACTTTTTACTCGGATGTCTGATTGAGTCCCGTCATATATCGAGACGCTCGAAATTGAATGTTGAAGCTCTGAGCCAATTCAAACGACAATAACTTTTTACTCGGATGTCTGATTGAGTCCCGTCATATATCGAGACGCTCGAAATTGAATGTTGAAGCTCTGAGCCAATTCAAACGACAATAACTTTTTACTCGGATGTCTGATTGAGTCCCGTATATATCGAGACGCTCGAAATTGAATGTTGAAGCTCTGAGCAATTCAAACGACAATAACTTTTTACTCGGATGTCTGATTGAGTCCCGTATATATCGAGACGCTCGAAATTGAATGTTGAAGCTCTGAGCAATTCAAACGACAATAACTTTTTACTCGGATGTCTGATTGAGTCCGTCATATATCGAGACGCTCGAAATTGAATGTTGAAGCTCTGAGCCAATTCAAACGACAATAACTTTTTACTCGGATGTCTGATTGAGTCCGTCAATATCGAGACGCTCGAAATTGAATGTTGAAGCTCTGAGCAATTCAAACGACAATAACTTTTTACTCGGATGTCTGATTGAGTCCCGTCATATATCGAGACGCTCGAAATTGAATGTTGAAGCTCTGAGCAATTCAAACGACAATAACTTTTTACTCGGATGTCTGATTGAGTCCGTATATATCGAGACGCTCGAAATTGAATGTTGAAGCTCTGAGCCAATTCAAACGACAATAACTTTTTACTCGGATGTCTGATTGAGTCCGTCATATATCGAGACGCTCGAAATTGAATGTTGAAGCTCTGAGCCAATTCAAACGACAATAACTTTTTACTCGGATGTCTGATTGAGTCCCGTCAATATCGAGACGCTCGAAATTGAATGTTGAAGCTCTGAGCCAATTCAAACGACAATAACTTTTTACTCGGATGTCTGATTGAGTCCTGTAATATATCGAGACGCTCGAAATTGAATGTTGAAGCTCTGAGCCAATTCAAACGACAATAACTTTTTACTCGGATGTCTGATTGAGTCCCGTCATATATCGAGACGCTCGAAATTGAATGTTGAAGCTCTGAGCCAATTCAAACGACAATAACTTTTTACTCGGATGTCTGATTGAGTCCGTACATATCGAGACGCTCGAAATTGAATGTTGAAGCTCTGAGCCAATTCAAACGACAATAACTTTTTACTCGGATGTCTGATTGAGTCCGTCATATATCGAGACGCTCGAAATTGAATGTTGAAGCTCTGAGCCAATTCAAACGACAATAACTTTTTACTCGGATGTCTGATTGAGTCCGTAATATATCGAGACGCTCGAAATTGAATGTTGAAGCTCTGAGCCAATTCAAACGACAATAACTTTTTACTCGGATGTCTGATTGAGTCCCGTCATATATCGAGACGCTCGAAATTGAATGTTGAAGCTCTGAGCCAATTCAAACGACAATAACTTTTTACTCGGATGTCTGATTGAGTCCGTCATATATCGAGACGCTCGAAATTGAATGTTGAAGCTCTGAGCCAATTCAAACGACAATAACTTTTTACTCGGATGTCTGATTGAGTCCGTCATATATCGAGACGCTCGAAATTGAATGTTGAAGCTCTGAGCAATTCAAACGACAATAACTTTTTACTCGGATGTCTGATTGAGTCCGTCATATATCGAGACGCTCGAAATTGAATGTTGAAGCTCTGAGCAATTCAAACGACAATAACTTTTTACTCGGATGTCTGATTGAGTCCGTCATATATCGAGACGCTCGAAATTGAATGTTGAAGCTCTGAGCCAATTCAAACGACAATAACTTTTTACTCGGATGTCTGATTGAGTCCGTCATATATCGAGACGCTCGAAATTGAATGTTGAAGCTCTGAGCCAATTCAAACGACAATAACTTTTTACTCGGATGTCTGATTGAGTCCCGTCATATATCGAGACGCTCGAAATTGAATGTTGAAGCTCTGAGCCAATTCAAACGACAATAACTTTTTACTCGGATGTCTGATTGAGTCCGTAATATATCGAGACGCTCGAAATTGAATGTTGAAGCTCTGAGCCAATTCAAACGACAATAACTTTTTACTCGGATGTCTGATTGAGTCCGTATATATCGAGACGCTCGAAATTGAATGTTGAAGCTCTGAGCCAATTCAAACGACAATAACTTTT
Source organism: Glycine soja (assembly GCF_004193775.1). Lineage (NCBI taxonomy): Eukaryota > Viridiplantae > Streptophyta > Magnoliopsida > Fabales > Fabaceae > Glycine > Glycine soja. The sequence goes on from NW_021144137.1 coordinate 3,855, forward strand.
TACTCGGATGTCTGATTGAGTCCGTCATATATCGAGACGCTCGAAATTGAATGTTGAAGCTCTGAGCCAATTCAAACGACAATAACTTTTTACTCGGATGTCTGATTGAGTCCGTCATATATCGAGACGCTCGAAATTGAATGTTGAAGCTCTGAGCAATTCAAACGACAATAACTTTTTACTCGGATGTCTGATTGAGTCCCGTATATATCGAGACGCTCGAAATTGAATGTTGAAGCTCTGAGCCAATTCAAACGACAATAACTTTTTACTCGGATGTCTGATTGAGTCCGTCATATATCGAGACGCTCGAAATTGAATGTTGAAGCTCTGAGCAATTCAAACGACAATAACTTTTTACTCGGATGTCTGATTGAGTCCGTCATATATCGAGACGCTCGAAATTGAATGTTGAAGCTCTGAGCCAATTCAAACGACAATAACTTTTTACTCGGATGTCTGATTGAGTCCCGTATATATCGAGACGCTCGAAATTGAATGTTGAAGCTCTGAGCAAATTCAAACGACAATAACTTTTTACTCGGATGTCTGATTGAGTCCGTCATATATCGAGACGCTCGAAATTGAATGTTGAAGCTCTGAGCAATTCAAACGACAATAACTTTTTACTCGGATGTCTGATTGAGTCCCGTCATATATCGAGACGCTCGAAATTGAATGTTGAAGCTCTGAGCAATTCAAACGACAATAACTTTTTACTCGGATGTCTGATTGAGTCCGTCATATATCGAGACGCTCGAAATTGAATGTTGAAGCTCTGAGCAATTCAAACGACAATAACTTTTTACTCGGATGTCTGATTGAGTCCGTCATATATCGAGACGCTCGAAATTGAATGTTGAAGCTCTGAGCCAATTCAAACGACAATAACTTTTTACTCGGATGTCTGATTGAGTCCCGTCATATATCGAGACGCTCGAAATTGAATGTTGAAGCTCTGAGCAATTCAAACGACAATAACTTTTTACTCGGATGTCTGATTGAGTCCGTCATATATCGAGACGCTCGAAATTGAATGTTGAAGCTCTGAGCCAATTCAAACGACAATAACTTTTTACTCGGATGTCTGATTGAGTCCGTCATATATCGAGACGCTCGAAATTGAATGTTGAAGCTCTGAGCAATTCAAACGACAATAACTTTTTACTCGGATGTCTGATTGAGTCCGTAATATATCGAGACGCTCGAAATTGAATGTTGAAGCTCTGAGCAATTCAAACGACAATAACTTTTTACTCGGATGTCTGATTGAGTCCGTATATATCGAGACGCTCGAAATTGAATGTTGAAGCTCTGAGCAATTCAAACGACAATAACTTTTTACTCGGATGTCTGATTGAGTCCCGTCATATATCGAGACGCTCGAAATTGAATGTTGAAGCTCTGAGCAAATTCAAACGACAATAACTTTTTACTCGGATGTCTGATTGAGTCCGTCATATATCGAGACGCTCGAAATTGAATGTTGAAGCTCTGAGCCAATTCAAACGACAATAACTTTTTACTCGGATGTCTGATTGAGTCCGTCATATATCGAGACGCTCGAAATTGAATGTTGAAGCTCTGAGCCAATTCAAACGACAATAACTTTTTACTCGGATGTCTGATTGAGTCCGTCATATATCGAGACGCTCGAAATTGAATGTTGAAGCTCTGAGCAATTCAAACGACAATAACTTTTTACTCGGATGTCTGATTGAGTCCCGTAATATATCGAGACGCTCGAAATTGAATGTTGAAGCTCTGAGCCAATTCAAACGACAATAACTTTTTACTCGGATGTCTGATTGAGTCTCGTAATATCGAGACGCTCGAAATTGAATGTTGAAGCTCTGAGCCAATTCAAACGACAATAACTTTTTACTCGGATGTCTGATTGAGTCCCGTCATATATCGAGACGCTCGAAATTGAATGTTGAAGCTCTGAGCCAATTCAAACGACAATAACTTTTTACTCGGATGTCTGATTGAGTCCGTCATATATCGAGACGCTCGAAATTGAATGTTGAAGCTCTGAGCAATTCAAACGACAATAACTTTTTACTCGGATGTCTGATTGAGTCCGTAATATATCGAGACGCTCGAAATTGAATGTTGAAGCTCTGAGCCAATTCAAACGACAATAACTTTTTACTCGGATGTCTGATTGAGTCCCGTCATATATCGAGACGCTCGAAATTGAATGTTGAAGCTCTGAGCCAATTCAAACGACAATAACTTTTTACTCGGATGTCTGATTGAGTCCGTCATATATCGAGACGCTCGAAATTGAATGTTGAAGCTCTGAGCCAATTCAAACGACAATAACTTTTTACTCGGATGTCTGATTGAGTCCGTAATATATCGAGACGCTCGAAATTGAATGTTGAAGCTCTGAGCAAATTCAAACGACAATAACTTTTTACTCGGATGTCTGATTGAGTCCGTCATATATCGAGACGCTCGAAATTGAATGTTGAAGCTCTGAGCAATTCAAACGACAATAACTTTTTACTCGGATGTCTGATTGAGTCCGTAATATATCGAGACGCTCGAAATTGAATGTTGAAGCTCTGAGCAATTCAAACGACAATAACTTTTTACTCGGATGTCTGATTGAGTCCGTCATATATCGAGACGCTCGAAATTGAATGTTGAAGCTCTGAGCCAATTCAAACGACAATAACTTTTTACTCGGATGTCTGATTGAGTCCTGTCATATATCGAGACGCTCGAAATTGAATGTTGAAGCTCTGAGCAATTCAAACGACAATAACTTTTTACTCGGATGTCTGATTGAGTCCGTAATATATCGAGACGCTCGAAATTGAATGTTGAAGCTCTGAGCAATTCAAACGACAATAACTTTTTACTCGGATGTCTGATTGAGTCCGTCATATATCGAGACGCTCGAAATTGAATGTTGAAGCTCTGAGCCAATTCAAACGACAATAACTTTTTACTCGGATGTCTGATTGAGTCCGTCATATATCGAGACGCTCGAAATTGAATGTTGAAGCTCTGAGCAATTCAAACGACAATAACTTTTTACTCGGATGTCTGATTGAGTCCGTCATATATCGAGACGCTCGAAATTGAATGTTGAAGCTCTGAGCCAATTCAAACGACAATAACTTTTTACTCGGATGTCTGATTGAGTCCGTCATATATCGAGACGCTCGAAATTGAATGTTGAAGCTCTGAGCAATTCAAACGACAATAACTTTTTACTCGGATGTCTGATTGAGTCCGTCATATATCGAGACGCTCGAAATTGAATGTTGAAGCTCTGAGCCAATTCAAACGACAATAACTTTTTACTCGGATGTCTGATTGAGTCCGTATATATCGAGACGCTCGAAATTGAATGTTGAACTCTGAGCCAATTCAAACGACAATAACTTTTTACTCGGATGTCTGATTGAGCCCGTAATATATCGAGACGCTCGAAATTGAATGTTGAAGCTCTGAGCAATTCAAACGACAATAACTTTTTACTCGGATGTCTGATTGAGTCCCGTCATATATCGAGACGCTCGAAATTGAATGTTGAAGCTCTGAGCAATTCAAACGACAATAACTTTTTACTCGGATGTCTGATTGAGTCCGTCATATATCGAGACGCTCGAAATTGAATGTTGAAGCTCTGAGCAATTCAAACGACAATAACTTTTTACTCGGATGTCTGATTGAGTCCGTCATATATCGAGACGCTCGAAATTGAATGTTGAAGCTCTGAGGCAATTCAAACGACAATAACTTTTTACTCGGATGTCTGATTGAGTCCGTCATATATCGAGACGCTCGAAATTGAATGTTGAAGCTCTGAGCCAATTCAAACGACAATAACTTTTTACTCGGATGTCTGATTGAGTCCCGTAATATATCGAGACGCTCGAAATTGAATGTTGAAGCTCTAAGCCAATTCAAACGACAATAACTTTTTACTCGGATGTCTGATTGAGTCCGTCATATATCGAGACGCTCGAAATTGAATGTTGAAGCTCTGAGCCAATTCAAACGACAATAACTTTTTACTCGGATGTCTGATTGAGTCCCGTAATATATCGAGACGCTCGAAATTGAATGTTGAAGCTCTGAGCCAATTCAAACGACAATAACTTTTTACTCGGATGTCTGATTGAGTCCGTAATATATCGAGACGCTCGAAATTGAATGTTGAAGCTCTGAGCAATTCAAACGACAATAACTTTTTACTCGGATGTCTGATTGAGTCTCGTAATATATCGAGACGCTCGAAATTGAATGTTGAAGCTCTGAGCAATTCAAACGACAATAACTTTTTACTCGGATGTCTGATTGAGTCCCGTCATATATCGAGACGCTCAAAATTGAATGTTGAAGCTCTGAGCCAATTCAAACGACAATAACTTTTTACTCGGATGTCTGATTGAGTCCTGTCATATATCGAGACGCTCGAAATTGAATGTTGAAGCTCTGAGCCAATTCAACGACAATAACTTTTTACTCGGATGTCTGATTGAGTCCGTCATATATCGAGACGCTCGAAATTGAATGTTGAAGCTCTGAGCAAATTCAAACGACAATAACTTTTTACTCGGATGTCTGATTGAGTCCTGTCATATATCGAGACGCTCGAAATTGAATGTTGAAGCTCTGAGCAAATTCAAACGACAATAACTTTTTACTCGGATGTCTGATTGAGTCCGTCATATATCGAGACGCTCGAAATTGAATGTTGAATCTCTGAGCCAATCCAAACGACAATAACTTTTTACTCGGATGTCTGATTGAGTCCCGTAATATAACGAGACGCTCGAAATTGAATGTTGAAGCTCTGAGCAAATTCAAACGACAATAACTTTTTACTCGGATGTCTGATTGAGTCCTGTCATATATCGAGACGCTCGAAATTGAATGTTGAAGCTCTGAGCGAATTCAAACGACAATAACTTTTTACTCGGATGTCTGATTGAGTCCCGTCATATATCGAGACGCTCAAAATTGAATGTTGAAGCTCTGAGGAAATTCAAACGTCAATAACTTTTTACTCGGATGTCTGATTGAGTCTCGTCACATATCGAGACGTTCGAAATTGAATATTGAAGCTCTGAGCTAATTCAAACGACAATAACATTTTACTCGGATGTTTGATTGACTCTCTTCACATATCGAGACGCTCGAAATTGAATGTTGAAGCTCTGAGCCAATCCAAACGACAATAACTTTTTACTCGGATGTCTGATTGAGTCCTGTCATATATCGAGACGCTCGAAATTGAATGTTGAAGCTCTGAGCAAATTCAAACGACAATAACTTTTTACTCGGATGTCTGATTGAGTCCTGTCATATATCGAGACGCTCGAAATTGAATGTTGAAGCTCTGAGCCAATTCAAACGACAATAACTTTTTACTCGAATGTCTGATTGAGTCTTGTAGTATAACGAGTTGCTCGAAATTGAATGTTGAACCTCTGAGCAAATTCAAACGATAATATCTTTTTTCTCGGATGTTTGATTGAGGCCCTTAATATATCGAGACGCTCGAAATTGAATGTTGAACCTCTGAGCGAATTCAAACGACAATAACTTCTTACTCGGATGTCTGATTGGTCCGTAATATATCGAGACGCTCGAAATTGAATGTTGAAGCTCTGAGCTAATTCAAACAACAATAACTTTTTACTCGGATGTCTGATTGAGTCCCGTCATATATCGAGACGCTCAAAATTGAATGTTGAAGCTCTGAGGAAATTCAAACGTCAATAACTTTTTACTCGGATGTCTGATTGAGTCTCGTCACATATCGAGACGTTCGAAATTGAATATTGAAGCTCTGAGCTAATTCAAACGACAATAACTTTTTACTCGGATGTCTGATTGAGTCCCGTCATATATCGAGACGCTCAAAATTGAATGTTGAAGCTCTGAGGAAATTCAAACGACAATAACTTTTTACTCGGATGTCTGATTGAGTCCAGTCATATATCGAGACCCTCGAAATTGAATGTTGAAGCTCTGAGCCAATTCAAACGACAATAACTTTTTACTCGGATGTCTGATTGAGGCCCGTAATATATCGAGACGCTCGAAATTGAATGTTGAAGCTCTGAGCCAATTCAAACGACAATAACCTTTTACTCGGATGTCTGATTGACTCTCGTCACGTATCGAGACGCTCGAAATTGAATGTTGAAACTCTGAGCCAATTCAAACGACAATAACTTTTTACTCGGATGTCTGATTGAGGCCCGTAATATATCGAAACGCTTGAAATTGAATGTTGAAGCTCTAAGCCAATTCAAACGACAATATCTTTTTACTCGGATGTCTGATTGAGGCCCGTAATATATCGAGACGCTCGAAATTGAATGTTGAACCTCTGAGCGAATTCAAACGACAATAACTTTTTACTCGGATGTCTGATATAGTCTCGTAATATATCGAGACGCTCGAAATTGAATGTTGAAGCTCTGAGCTAATTCAAACGACAATAACTTTTTACTCGGATGTCTCATTGAGTCCCGTCATATATCGAGACGCTCAAAATTGAATGTTGAAGCTCTGAGCCAATTCAAACGACAATAACTTTTTACTCGGATGTCTGATTGAGTCCTGTCATATATCGAGACGCTCGAAATTGAATGTTGAAGCTCTAGGCCAATTCAGGCGACAATATCTTTTTACTCGGATGTCTGATTGAGTCCCGTCATATATCGAGTAGCTCGAAATTGAATGTTGATGCTCTGAGCAAATTCAAACGACAATAACTTTTTACTCGGATGTCTGATTGAGTCCTGTCATATATCGAGACGCTCGAAATTGAATGTTGATGCTCTGAGCAAATTCAAACGACAATAACTTTTTACACGGATGTCTGATTGAGTGCCGTCATATATCGAGACGCTCGAAATTGAATGTTGAATCTCTGAGCCAATCCAAACGACAATAACTTTTTACTCGGATGTCTGATTGAGTCCCGTAATATAACGAGACGCTCAAAATTGAATGTTGAAGCTCTGAGCAAATTCAAACGACAATAACTTTTTACTCGGATGTCTGATTGAGTCCTGTCATATATCGAGACGCTCGAAATTGAATGTTGAAGCTCTGAGCGAATTCAAACGACAATAACTTTTTACTCGGATGTCTGATTGAGTCCCGTCATATATCGAGACGCTCGAAATTGAATGTTGAAGCTCTGAGCAAATTCAAACGACAATAACTTTTTTCTCGGATGTTTGATTAAGACTCGTAATATATCGAGACGCTCGAAGTTGAATGTTGAATCTCTGAGCCAATCCAAACGACAATAACATTTTACTCGGATGTCTGATTGACTCTCTTCACATATCGAGACGCTCGAAATTGAATGTTGAAGCTCTGAGCCAATTCAAACGACAATAACTTTTTACTCGGATGTCTGATTGAGTCCTGTAATATAACGAGACACTCGAAATTGAATGTTGAACCTCTGAGCAAATTCAAACGACAATAACTTTTTTCTCGGATGTTTGATTAAGACTCGTAATATATCGAGACGCTCGAAGTTGAATGTTAAATCTCTGAGCCAATCCAAACGACATAACTTTTTACTCGGATGTCTGATTGACTCTCGTCACATATCGAGACGCTCGAAATTGAATGTTGAAGCTCTGAGCCAATTCAAACGACAATAACTTTTTACTCGGATGTCTGATTGAGGCCCGTCATATATCGAAACGCTTGAAATTGAATGTTGCTGCTCTGAGCAAATTCAAACGGCAATAACTTTTTACTCGAATGTCTGATTGAGTCCTGTCATATATCGAGACACTCGAAATTGAATGTTGAAGCTCTGAGCCAATTCAAACGACAATATCTTTTTACTCGGATGTCTGATT
>NW_021144138.1:0-13420 GCF_004193775.1 Glycine soja
AGTTAAAAGTTATTGTCGTTTGAATTTGCTTAGAGCTTCTGTTTTAAATTACGAGCGTTTCGATATATTTCGGGACTCAATCGGACATCCGAGTGAAAATTTATTTTCCCTTAAATTTGCTCAGAGCTTCAATTTTCAATTAGGAGCGTCTCGATGTATTAGGGGTCTCAATCGGACATCCGAGTTAAAAATTATTGTCGTTTGATTTTTCTCAAAGCTTTCGTTTTCAATTACGAGCGTCTCGAAATCCTACGGGACACAATTGGACATCCGAGTGAAAAGTTATTGTCGTTTGAATTTGTTTAGAGCTTATGTTTTCAATTACGAGCGTTTCGATATATTACGGGACTCAATCGGACATCCGAGTGAAAGTTTATTTTCCTTTAAATTTGCTCAGAGCTTCAGTTTTCAATTAGGAGCGTCTCGATGTATTACGGGTCTCAATCGGACATCCGAGTTAAAAATTATTGTCGTTTGATATTTCTCAAAGCTTTCGTTTTCAATTACGAGCGTCTCGAAATCCTACGGGACACAATTGGACATCCGAGTGAAAATTTATTTTCCTTTAAATTTGCTCAGAGCTTCAGTTTTCAATTAGGAGCGTCTCGATGTATTATGGGTCTCAATCGGACATCCGAGTTAAAAATTATTGTCGTTAGAATTTTCTCATAGCTTCCTTTTTCAATTACGAGCGTCTCGATATATTACGAGACTATATCGGACATCCGAGTCAAAAGTTATTGTCGTTTTACTTTTCCCAGAGCTTCCGTTTTCAATTTTGAGCGTCTCGATATATTATAGGGCTCAATCGGACATCCGAGTTAAAAGTTATTGTCGTTTGAATTTGCTCAGAGCTTTTGTTTTAAATTACGAGCGTTTCGATATATTTCGGGACTCAATCGGACATCCGAGTGAAAATTTATTTTCCTTTAAATTTGCTCAGAGCTTCAGTTTTCAATTAGGAGCGTCTTGATATATTACAGGGCTCCATCAGACATCCGAGTTAAAAGATATTGTCGTTTGATTTTTCTCAGAGCTTCCGTTTCCAATTACGAGCGTCTCGATATCCTACGGGACACAATCGGACATCCGAGTGAAAATTTATTTTCCCTTAAATTTGCTCAGAGCTTCAGTTTTCAATTAGGAGCGTCTCGATGTATTAGGGGTCTCAATCGGACATCCGAGTTAAAAATTATTGTCGTTTGATTTTTCTCAAAGCTTTCGTTTTCAATTACGAGCGTCTCGAAATCCTACGGGACACAATTGGACATCCGAGTGAAAAGTTATTGTCGTTTGAATTTGTTTAGAGCTTATGTTTTCAATTACGAGCGTTTTGATATCCCACGGGACACAATCGGAAATCCGAGTTAAAAGTTATTGTCGTTAGAATTTTGTCATAGCTTCCGTTATCAATTATGAGCGTCTCGATATCCTACGGGACACAATCGAACATCCGAGCCAAAAGTTATTGTCATTTGAATTTGCTCAGAGCTTCTGTTTTAAATTACGAGCGTTTCGATATATTACGGGACTCAATCGGACATCCGAGTGAAAGTTTATTTTCCTTTAAATTTGCTCAGAGCTTCAGTTTTCAATTAGGAGCGTCTCGATGTATTACGGGTCTCAATCGGACATCCGAGTTAAAAATTATTGTCGTTTGATATTTCTCAAAGCTTTCGTTTTCAATTACGAGCGTCTCGAAATCCTACGGGACACAATTGGACATCCGAGTGAAAATTTTGCTTTAGAGCTTCATTTTCAATTACGAGCGTCTCGATATATTACAGGGACTCAATCGACATCCGAGTTAAAAGTTATTGTCGTTGAATTTCTCAGAGCTTCCGTTTTCAATTCGAGCGTCTCGATATATTAGGGCTCAATCGGACATCCGAGTAAAAGTTATTGTCGTTTGAATTTTCAGAGCTTCATTTTAATTACGAGCGTCTAGATATATTACAGGACTCAATCAGACATCCGAGTTAAAAGTTATTGTCGTTTGACTTTTCTCAGAGCTTCCGTTTTCAATTACGAGCGTCTCGATATATTACGGGACCAATCGGACATCCGAGTCAAAAGTTATTGTCGTTTACTTTTCTCAGAGCTTCCGTTTTCAATTTCGAGCGTCTCGATATATTACGGGCTCAATCGGACATCCGAGTTAAAAGTTATTGTCGTTTGACTTTTCTTAGAGCTTTCGTTTTAAATTACGAGCGTTTCGATATATTACGGGACTCAATCGGACATCCGAGTAAAAGTTATTGTCGTTTGAATTTTCTCAGAGCTTCCGTTTTCAATTCGAGCGTCTCGATATATTAGGGCTCAATCGGACATCCGAGTTAAAAGTTATTGTCGTTTGAATTTGCTTAGAGCTTCTGTTTTCAATTACGAGCGTTCGATATCCTACGGGACACAATCGGACATCCGAGTAAAAGTTATTGTCGTTTGAATTTCTTAGAGCTTCAGTTTTAAATTACGAGCGTTTGATATTTTACGGGACTCAATCGAACATCCGAGTTAAAAGTTATTGTCGTTTGAATTTTCTCAGAGCTTCGTTTTCAATTACGAGCGTCTTCGATATCCTACGGGACACAATCGGACATCCGAGTCAAAATTATTGTCGTTTGAATTTTCTCAGAGCTTCGTTTCAATTACGAGCGTCTCGATATATTACAGGGCTCAATCGGACATCCGAGTTAAAAGTTATTGTCGTTTGAATTTTCTCAGAGCTTCCGTTTTCAATTTCGAGCGTCTCGATATCCTACGGGCACAATCGGACATCCGAGTCAAAAGTTATTGTCGTTTGAATTTGCTCAGAGCTTCAGTTTTCAATTACGAGCGTCTGATATATTACGGGACTCAATCGGACATCCGAGTTAAAAGTTATTGTCGTTTGACTTTTCTAGAGCTTCGTTTTCAATTACGAGCGTCTCGATATATTACGGGCTCAATGGACATCCGAGTTAAAATTATTGTCGTTTGATTTTTCCAGAGCTTCCGTTTTCAATTACGAGCGTCTCGATATCCTACGGGACACAATCGGACATCCTAGTCAAAAGTTATTGTCGTTTGATTTTTCGGAGAGCTTCCGTTTTCAATTACGAGCGTCTCGATATCCTACGGGACACAATCGGACATCCGAGTCAAAAGTTATTGTCGTTTGATTTTCTCAGAGCTTCCGTTTTAATTACGAGCGTCTTGATATATTACGGGACTCAATCGAACATCCGAGTAAAAGTTATTGTCGTTTGAATTTCTCAGAGCTTCTGTTTTCAATTACGAGCGTCTCGATATATTACAGACTCAATCGGACATCCGAGTTAAAAGTTATTGTCGTTTGATTTTCTCAGAGCTTCCGTTTTCAATTACGAGCGTCTCGATATCTTACGGGACACAATCGACATCCGAGTCAAAAGTTATTGTCGTTTGCTTTTCTTAGAGCTTCCGTTTTCAATTTCGAGCGTCTTGATATATTACGGGACTCAATCGGACATCCGAGTTAAAAGTTATTGTCGTTTGATTTTCTTAGAGCTTCCGTTTTAAATTACGAGCGTCTCGATATATTACGGGACTCAATCGGACATCCGAGTTAAAAGTTATTGTCGTTTGATTTTCTAGAGCTTCCGTTTTCAATTTCGAGCGTCTCGATATATTACGGGCTCAATCGGACATCCGAGTTAAAAGTTATTGTCGTTTGAATTTGCTTAGAGCTTCTGTTTTCAATTACGAGCGTTTCGATATCCTACGGGACACAATCGGACATCCGAGTAAAAGTTATTGTCGTTTGAATTTCTTAGAGCTTCAGTTTTCAATTCGAGCGTTTCGATATATTACGGGACTCAATTGGACATCCGAGTGAAAAGTTATTGTCGTTTGAATTTCTCAGAGCTTCGTTTTCAATTACGAGCGTCTTGATATCCTACGGGACACAATCGGACATCCGAGTCAAAAGTTATTGTCGTTTGATTTTCTCAGAGCTTCCGTTTTCAATTTCGAGCGTCTCGATATATTACAGGGCTCAATAGGACATCCGAGTTAAAATTATTGTCTTTGATTTTTCTCAGAGCTTCCGTTTTCAATTACGAGCGTCTCGATATCCTATGGGACACAATCGGACATCCGATTCAAAAGTTATTGTCGTTTGAATTTTCTTAGAGCTTCATTTTTCAATTACGAGCGTCTCGATATATTACGGGATCAATCAGACATCCGAATTAAAAGTTATTGTCTTTTGAATTTTCTTAGAGCTTCCGTTTTCAATTTCGAGCGTTTGATATATTATAGGGCTCAATTGGACATCCGAGTTAAAAGTTATTGTCGTTTGATTTTCTCAGAGCTTCCATTTTCAAATTCGAGCGTCTCGATATATTACGGGCTCAATCGGACATCCAAGTTAAAAGTTATTGTCGTTTGACTTTTCATAGAGCTTCCGTTTTCAATTTCGAGCGTCTCGATATATTAAAGGGCTCAATAGCACATCCGAGTTAAAACCTATTGTCGTTTGATTTTTCCAGAGCTTCCGTTTTCAATTACGAGCGCTCGATATCCTACGGGACTCAATCGGACATCCGAGTCAAAAGTTATTGTCGTTTGATTTTTCTCAAAGCTCCGTTTTCAATTCGAGCGTCTCGATATATTACGGGCTCAATCGACATCCGAGTTAAAAGTTATTGTCGTTTGACATTTCTGAGAGCTTCCGTTTTGAATTTGAGCGTCTCGATATATTACGGGCTCAGTCGGACATCCGAGTTAAAAGTTATTGTCGTTTGATTTTTCTCAGAGCTTCAGTTTTCAATTTCGAGCATCTCGATATCCTACGGGACACAATCGGACATCCGAGTCAAAAGTTATTGTCGTTTGTCTTTTCTTAGAGGTTCCGTTTTAAATTTCTAGCGTCTTGATACATTACGGGACTCAATCGGACATCCGAGTTAAAAGTTATTGTCGTTTGACTTTTCTTAGAGCCTCCGTTTTCAATTTCGAGCGTCTCGATATATTACAGGGCGCAATCGGACATCCGAGTTAAAAGTTATTGTGTTTGATTTTTCTCAGAGCTTCCGTTTTTAATTACGAGCGTCTCGATATCCTATGGGACACAATCGAACATCCGAGTCAAAAGTTATTGTCGTTTGAATTTGCTTAGAGCTTCAATTTTCAATTACGAGCGTCTCGATATATTACAGGACTCAATCAGACATCCGAATTAAAAGTTATTGTCGTTTGACTTTTCTTAGAGCTTCCGTTTTCAATCTCGAGCGTCTCGATATATTATAGGGCTCAATCGGACATCCGAGTGAAAAGTTATTGTTGTTTGACTTTTCAGAGAGCTTCCATTTTGAATTTTGAGCGTCTCGATATATTACAGGGCTCAATCGGACATCCGAGTTAAAAGTTATTGTCGTTTGATTTTTCTCAGAGCTTCCGTTGTCAATTACGAGCGTCTCGATATCCTACGGGACACAATCGAACATCCGATTCAAAAGTTATTGTCGTTTGCCTTTTCTTAGAGCTTCCGTTTTAAATTTCGAGCGTCTTGATATCTTACGGGACACAATCGGACATCCGAGTTAAAAGTTATTGTCGTTTGAGTTTTCTTAGAGCTTCCGTTTTCAATTTTGAGCGTCTCGATATATTACAGGGCTCAATCGGACATCCGAGTTAAAAGTTATTGTTGTTTGAATTTGCTTAGAGCTTCTGTTTTCAATTACGAGCGTTTTGATATCCTACGGGATACAATCGGACATCCGAGTTAAAAGTTATTGTCGTTTGACTTTTCTTAGAGCTTCAGTTTTAAATTTCGAGCGTGTTGATATATTACGGGACTCAATTGAACATCCGAGTGAAAAGTTATGGTCGTGTGAATTTACTCAGAGCTTCTGTTTTCAATTACGAACGTCTTGATATCCTACGGGACACAATCGGACATCCGAGTCAAAAGTTATTGTCGTTTGACTTTTCTTTGAGCTTCCGTTTACAATTTCGAGCGTCTCGATATATTACAGGGCTCAATAGGACATCCGAGTAAAAAGTTATTGTCATTTGATTTTTCTCAGAGCTTCCGTTTTAAATTACGAGCGTCTCGATATCCTACGGGACACAATCGGACATCCGAGTCAAAAGTTATTGTCGTTTGACTTTTCTTAGAGCTTCCGTTTTAAATTCGAGCGTCCTTATATATTACGGGACTCAATCGGACATCCGAGTTAAAAGTTATTGTCGTTTGACTTTTCTTAGAGCTTCCGTTTTCAATTTCGAGCGTCTCGATATATTACAGGGCTCAATCGGACATCCGAGTTAAAAGTTATTGTCGTTTGAATTTGCTTAGAGCTTCTGTTTTCAATTACAAGCGTTTCGATATCTTACGGGACACAATCGGACATCCGAGTTAAAAGTTGTTGTCGTTTGATTTTTCTTAGAGCTTCCGTTTTCAGTTACGAGCGTCTCGATATCCTATGGGACACAATCGGATATCCGATTCAAAAGTTATTGACGTTTGAATTTGCTAAGAGCTTCAATTTTCAATTACGAGCGTCTCGATATATTACGGGACTCAATCAGACATCCGAATTAAAAGTTATTGTCGTCTGACTTTTCATAGAGCTTCCGTTTTCAATTTCGAGCATCTCGATATATTAAAGGGCTCAATCGGACATCCGAGTTAAAAGTTATTTTTGTTTGATTTTTCTGAGAGCCTCCGTTTTGATTACGAGCGTCGCGATATCCTATGGGACACAATCGAACATCCGATTCAAAAGTTATTGTCGTTTGAATTTACTCAGAGCTTCTGTTTTCAATTACGAACGTCTTGATATCCTACGGGACACAATCGAACATCCGAGTCAAAAGTTATTGTCGTTTGACTTTTCTTAGAGCTTCCGTTTACAATTTCGAGCGTCTCGATATATTACAGGGCTCAATCGGACATCCGAGTTAAAAGTTATTGTTGTTTGAATTTGCTTAGAGCTTCTGTTTTCAATTACGAGCGTTTTGATATCCTACGGGACACAATCGGACATCCGAGTTAAAAGTTATTGTCGTTTGACTTTTCTTAGAGCTTCAGTTTTAAATTTCGAGCGTGTTGATATTTTACGGGACTCAATTGAACATCCGAGTGAAAAGTTATGGTCGTGTGAATTTACTCAGAGCTTCTGTTTTCAATTACGAACGTCTTGATATCCTACGGGACACAATCGGACATCCGAGTCAAAACTTATTGTCGTTTGATTTTTCTCAGAGCTTCCGTTTCCAATTACGAGCGTCTCGATATCCTACGGGACACAATCGGACATCCGAGTGAAAATTTATTTTCCCTTAAATTTGCTCAGAGCTTCAGTTTTCAATTAGGAGCGTCTCGATGTATTAGGGGTCTCAATCGGACATCCGAGTTAAAAATTATTGTCGTTTGATTTTTCTCAAAGCTTTCGTTTTCAATTACGAGCGTCTCGAAATCCTACGGGACACAATTGGACATCCGAGTGAAAAGTTATTGTCGTTTGAATTTGTTTAGAGCTTATGTTTTCAATTACGAGCGTTTTTATATCCCACGGGACACAATCGGAAATCCGAGTTAAAAGTTATTGTCGTTAGAATTTTGTCATAGCTTCCGTTATCAATTATGAGCGTCTCGATATCCTACGGGACACAATCGAACATCCGAGCCAAAAGTTATTGTCATTTGAATTTGCTTAGAGCTTCTGTTTTAAATTACGAGCGTTTCGATATATTACGGGACTCAATCGGACATCCGAATGAAAGTTTATTTTCCTTTAAATTTGCTCAGAGCTTCAGTTTTCAATTAGGAGCGTCTCGATGTATTACGGGTCTCAATCGGACATCCGAGTTAAAAATTATTGTCGTTTGTATTTCTCAAAGCTTTCGTTTTCAATTACGAGCGTCTCGAAATCCTACGGGACACAATTGGACATCCGAGTGAAAATTTGCTTAGAGCTTCAATTTTCAATTACGAGCGTCTCGATATATTACAGGACTCAATCAGACATCCGAATTAAAAGTTATTGTCGTTTGACTCTTCTTAGAGCTTCCGTTTTCAATCTCGAGCGTCTCGATATATTATAGGGCTCAATCGGACATCCGAGTGAAAAGTTATTGTTGTTTGACTTTTCAGAGAGCTTCCATTTTGAATTTCGAGCGTCTCGATATACTACAGGGCTCAATCGGACATCCGAGTTAAAAGTTATTGTCGTTTGATTTTTCTCAGAGCTTCCGTTGTCAATTACGAGCGTCTCGATATCTTACGGGACACAATCGAACATCCGATTCAAAAGTTATTGTCGTTTGCCTTTTCTTAGAGCTTCCGTTTTAAATTTCGAGCGTCTTGATATATTACGGGACTCAATCGGACATCCGAGTTAAAAGTTATTGTCGTTTGACTTTTCTTAGAGTTTCCGTTTTAAATTTCGAGCGTCTTGATATATTACGGGACTCAATCGGACATCCGAGTTAAAAGTTATTGTCGTTTGACTTTTCTTAGAGCTTCCGTTTTCAATTTCGAGCGTCTCGATATATTACAGGGCTCAATCGGACATCCGAGTTAAAAGTTATTGTTGTTTGAATTTGCTTAGAGCTTCTGTTTTCAATTACGAGCGTTTTGATATCCTACGGGACACAATCGGACATCCGAGTTAAAAGTTATTGTCGTTTGACTTTTCTTAGAGCTTCAGTTTTAAATTTCGAGCGTGTTGATATTTTACGGGACTCAATTGAACATCCGAGTGAAAAGTTATGGTCGTGTGAATTTACTCAGAGCTTCTGTTTTCAATTACGAACGTCTTGATATCCTACGGGACACAATCGGACATCCGAGTCAAAACTTATTGTCGTTTGACTTTTCTTAGAGCTTCCGTTTACAATTTCGAGCTTCTCGATATATTACAGGGCTCAATCGAACATCCGACTTTAGAGTTATTGTCGTTTGATATTTCTTAGAGCTTCCGTTTTCAATTACGAGCGTCTCGATATCCTATGCGGCACAATCGGACATCCGATTCAAAAGTTATTGTCGTTTGAATTTGCTAAGAGCTTCAGTTTTCAATTACGAGCGTCTGGATATATTACGGGACTCAATCAGACATCCGAGTTAAAAGTTATTGTCGTTTGACTTTTCATAGAGCTTCCGTTTTCAATTTCGAGCGTCTCGATATATTAAAGGGCTCAATAGGGCATCCGAGTTAAAACCTATTGTTGTTTGATTTTTCCCAGAGCTTCCGTTTTCAATTACGAGCGCCTCGATATCCTACGGGACTCAATCGGACATCCGAGTCAAAAGTTATTGTCGTTTGATTTTTCTCAGAGCTTCCGTTTTCAATTACGAGCTTCTCGATATCCTACGGGACACAATCGGACATCCGAGTCAAAAGTTATTGTCGTTTGACTTTTCTTAGAGCTTCCGTTTTAAATTTCGAGCGTGTTGATATATTACGAGACTCAATTGAACATCCGGGTGAAAAGTTAGTGTCGTTTGAATTTACTCAGAGCTTCTGTTTTCAATTACGAGTGTCTCGATATATTACTAGACTCAATCGGACATCCGAGTTAAAAGTTATTGTCGTTTGATTTTTCTCAGAGCTTCCGTTGTCAATTACGAGCGTCTCGATATCTTACGGGACACAATCGAACATCCGATTCAAAAGTTATTGTCGTTTGCCTTTTCTTAGAGCTTCCGTTTTAAATTTCGAGCGTCTTGATATATTACGGGACTCAATCGGACATCCGAGTTAAAAGTTATTGTCGTTTGACTTTTCTTAGAGCTTCCGTTTTAAATTTCGAGCGTCTTGATATATTACGGGACTCAATCGGACATCCGAGTTAAAAGTTATTGTCGTTTGACTTTTCTTAGAGCTTCCGTTTTCAATTTCGAGCGTCTCGATATATTACAGGGCTCAATCGGACATCCGAGTTAAAAGTTATTGTTGTTTGAATTTGCTTAGAGCTTCTGTTTTCAATTACGAGCGTTTTGATATCCTACGGGACACAATCGGACATCCGAGTTAAAAGTTATTGTCGTTTGACTTTTCTTAGAGCTTCAGTTTTAAATTTCGAGCGTGTTGATATATTACGGGACTCAATTGAACATCCGAGTGAAAAGTTATGGTCGTGTGAATTTACTCAGAGCTTCTGTTTTCAATTACGAACGTCTTGATATCCTACGGGACACAATCGGACATCCGAGTCAAAAGTTATTGTCGTTTGACTTTTCTTAGAGCTTCCGTTTACAATTTCGAGCGTCTCGATATATTACAGGGCTCAATAGGACATCCGAGTTAAAACCTATTGTCATTTGATTTTTCTCAGAGCTTCCGTTTTCAATTACGATCATCTCGATATCCTATGGGACACAATCGGATATCCGATTCAAAAGTTATTGTCGTTTGAATTTTCTTAGAGCTTCATTTTTCAATTACGAGCGTCTCGATATATTACGGGATTCAATCAGACATCCGAATTAAAAGTTATTGTCTTTTGAATTTTCTTAGAGCTTCCGTTTTCAATTTCGAGCGTTTTGATATATTATAGGGCTCAATTGGACATCCGAGTTAAAAGTTATTGTCGTTTGACTTTTCTCAGAGCTCCATTTTCAATTCGAGCGTCTCGATATATTACGGGGCTCAATCGGACATCCAAGTTAAAAGTTATTGTCGTTTGACTTTTCATAGAGCTTCCGTTTTCAATTTCGAGCGTCTCGATATATTAAAGGGCTCAATAGGACATCCGAGTTAAAACCTATTGTCGTTTGATTTTCCCAGAGCTTCCGTTTTCAATTACGAGCGCCTCGATATCCTACGGGACTCAATCGGACATCCGAGTCAAAAGTTATTGTCGTTTGATTTTTCTCAAAGCTCCCGTTTTCAAATTCGAGCGTCTCGATATATTACAGGGCTCAATCCGACATCCGAGTTAAAAGTTATTGTCGTTTGACATTTCTGAGAGCTTCCGTTTTGAATTTTGAGCGTCTCGATATATTACAGGGCTCAGTCGGACATCCGAGTTAAAAGTTATTGTCGTTTGATTTTCTCAGAGCTTCAGTTTTCAATTACGAGTGTCTCGATATCCTACGGGACACAATCGGACATCCGAGTCAAAAGTTATTGTCGTTTGTCTTTTCTTAGAGGTTCCGTTTTAAATTTCTAGCGTCTTGATACATTACGGGACTCAATCGGACATCCGAGTTAAAAGTTATTGTCGTTTGACTTTTCTTAGAGCCTCCGTTTTCAATTTCGAGCGTCTCGATATATTACAGGGCGCAATCGGACATCCGAGTTAAAAGTTATTGTGTTTGATTTTCTCAGAGCTTCCGTTTTTAATTACGAGCGTCTCGATATCCTATGGGACACAATCGAACATCCGAGTCAAAAGTTATTGTCGTTTGAATTTGCTTAGAGCTTCAATTTTCAATTACGAGCGTCTCGATATATTACAGGACTCAATCAGACATCCGAATTAAAAGTTATTGTCGTTTGATTTTCTTAGAGCTTCGTTTTCAATCTCGAGCGTTCTCGATATATTATAGGGCTCAATCGGACATCCGAGTGAAAAGTTATTGTTGTTTGACTTTCAGAGGCTTCCATTTTGAATTTTGAGCGTCTCGATATATTACAGGGCTCAATCGACATCCGAGTTAAAAGTTATTGTCGTTGATTTTCTCAGAGCTTCCGTTGTCAATTACGAGCGTCTCGATATCTACGGGACACAATCGAACATCCGAGTTCAAAAGTTATTGTCGTTTGCCTTTTCTTAGAGCTTCCGTTTTAATTTCGAGCGTCTTGATATCTTACGGACACAATCGGACATCCGAGTTAAAAGTTATTGTCGTTTGAATTTTCTTAGAGCTTCCGTTTTCAATTTTGAGCGTCTCGATATATTACAGGGCTCAATCGGACATCCGAGTTAAAAGTTATTGTTGTTTGAATTTGCTTAGAGCTTCTGTTTTCAATTACGAGCGTTTTGATATCCTACGGGATACAATCGACATCCGAGTTAAAATTATTGTCGTTTACTTTTCTTAGAGCTTCAGTTTTAAATTTCGAGCGTGTTGATATATTACGGGACTCAATTGAACATCCGAGTGAAAATTTATGGTCGTTGAATTTACTCAGAGCTTCTGTTTTCAATTACGACGTCTTGATATCCTACGGGACACAATCGGACATCCGAGTCAAAAGTTATTGTCGTTGACTTTTCTTTGAGCTTCCGTTTACAATTTCGAGCGTCTCGATATATTACAGGGCTCAATAGGACATCCGAGTAAAAAGTTATTGTCATTTGATTTTTCTCAGAGCTTCCGTTTTAAATTACGAGCGTCTCGATATCCTACGGGACACAATCGGACATCCGAGTCAAAAGTTATTGTCGTTTGACTTTCTTAGAGCTTCCGTTTTAAATTTCGAGCGTCCTATATATTACGGGACTCAATCGGACATCCGAGTTAAAAGTTATTGTCGTTTGACTTTTCTTAGAGCTTCCGTTTTCAATTTCGAGCGTCTCGATATATTACAGGGCTCAATCGGACATCCGAGTTAAAAGTTATGTCGTTTGAATTTGCTTAGAGCTTCTGTTTTCAATTACAAGCGTTTCGATATCTTACGGGACACAATCGGACATCCGAGTTAAAAGTTGTTGTCGTTTGATTTTTCTAGAGCTTCCGTTTTTCAGTTACGAGCGTCTCGATATCCTATGGGACACAATCGGATATCCGATTCAAAAGTTATTGACGTTTGAATTTGCTAGAGCTTCAATTTTCAATTACGAGCGTCTCGATATATTACGGGACTCAATCAGACATCCGAATTAAAAGTTATTGTCGTCTTGACTTTCATAGAGCTTCCGTTTTCAATTTCGAGCATCTCGATATATTAAAGGGCTCAATCGGACATCCGAGTTAAAAGTTATTTTGTTTGATTTTTCTAGAGCCTCCGTTTTATTACGAGCGTCGCGATATCCTATGGGACACAATCGAACATCCGATTCAAAAGTTATTGTCGTTTGAATTTACTCAGAGCTTCTGTTTTCAATTACGAACGTCTTGATATCCTACGGGACACAATCGAACATCCGAGTCAAAAGTTATTGTCGTTTGACTTTTCTTAGAGCTTCCGTTTACAATTTCGAGCGTCTCGATATATTACAGGGCTCAATAGGACATCCGAGTTAAAAGTTATTGTCGTTAGAATTTTCTCATAGCTTACGTTTTCAATTACGAGCGTCTTGATATCCTACGGGACACAATCGAACATCCGTGTGAAAAGTTATTGTCGTTTGAATTTGATCAGAGCTTCAGTTTTCAATTACGAGCGTCTGATATATTACGGGACTCAATTAGACATCCGAGTTAAAAGTTATTGTCGTTTGACTTTTCATAGAGCCTCCATTTTCAATTTCGAGTGTCTCGATAAATTGAAGGGCTCAA
>NW_021144139.1:0-26386 GCF_004193775.1 Glycine soja
GGACATCCGAGTCAAAACTTTAGGCCGTCGGAATTCACCCGAGTCTTCCATGTTAAATTTTGAGCGTCGCGATAGGTTACTTTCCTTATTCGGAGATCCGGAACAAAAGTTATGGCCCTTTGTATTTGCGATGGGCATCATTTTTATCCTAAGAGCATCTCGATATATTATGAGCTTCAATCGCGAATCCGAGTCAAACGTTATGGCTGTTTGAATTTGCATGGTCAGTCCATTTCTACCTTCGACAGAGATGATATATTATGGGCCTCAATCGGACATCCGAGTCAAAAGTTTTGCCCGTCGTAATTCACCCGAGTCTTCCATGATAAATTTTGACCGTCAAGATAGGTTACTTTCCTTATTCGAAGATCCGGTGGAAAAGTTATGGCCCTTTGTATTTGCGATGGGCTTCATTTTTATCCTAAGAGCATCTCGATATATTATGAGCTTCAATCGGGAATCCGAGTCAAACGTTATGGCTGTCCGAATTTGCGTGGTCAGTCCATTTCTGCTTCCGAGCGCGATGATATATTATTGGCCTCAATCGGACATCCGAGTCAAAAGTTTTGCCCGTCGGAATACACCCGAGTCTTCCATGATAAATTTTGAGCGTTGCGATAGGTTACTTGCCTTATTCAGAGATCCGGTGGAAACGTTATGGTCGTTTGTATTTCCGATCGGCTTCATTTTTTTCCTAAGAGCGTCAAAACAAATTATGAGCTTAGATCGAGCATCCGAGTCAAACGTTATGGCTGTCCGAATATGCATGGGCATTCCATTTCAACTTTTAATCGCCATGATATATTACGGGCCTCAATCAGACATCTGAGTCAAAACTTTTTCCAGTCGGAATTCACCCGAGTTTTCCATGTTAAATTTTGAGCGTCGCGATAGGTTACTAGCATTAATTGAAGATCCGGTGGAAAAGATATGGTCGTTTGTATTTGCGATGAGCTTCATTTTTTTCCTAAAAGCGTCTCAACAAATAATGAGCTTAGATCGAGCATCCGAGTCAAACGTTATGGCCGTCCGAATATGCGTGGGCATTCCATTTCAACTTTTAATCGCCATGATATAATA
This sequence comes from Glycine soja, assembly GCF_004193775.1. NCBI lineage: Eukaryota > Viridiplantae > Streptophyta > Magnoliopsida > Fabales > Fabaceae > Glycine > Glycine soja. Next base: position 1,081 of record NW_021144139.1, read on the forward strand.
CGGGCCTCAATCGGACATCCGAGTCAAAACTTTTTCCAGTCGGAATTCACCCGAGTTTTCCATGTTAAATTTTGAGCGTCGCGATAGGTTACTTGCCTTATTAGGAGATCCAATGGAAAAGTTATGGTCGTTTGTATTTGCGATAGGCTTCATTTTTATCCTAAGTGCGTCTCAACAAATTATGAGCATAGATACGGCGTCCGAGTCAAACGTTATGGCCTTCCGAATATGCGTGGTCATTCCATTTCAACTTTTAATCGCCATGGTATATTACAGGCCTCAATCGGATATCCGAGTCAAAACTTTAGGCCGTCGGAATTCACCCGAGTCTTCCATGTTAAATTTTGAGCGTCGCGATAGGTTACTTTCCTTATTCGGAGATCCGAAACAAAAGTTATGGCCCTTTGTATTTGCGATGGGCATCATTTTTATCCTAAGAGCATCTCGATATATTATGAGCTTCAATCGCAAATTCGAGTCAAACGTTATGGCTGTTTGAATTTGCGTGGTCAGTCCATTTCTACTTTCGAGGGAGATGATATATTATGGGCCTCAATCGAACATCCTAGTCAAAAGTTTTGCCCGTCATAATTCACCCGAGTCTTCCATGATAAATTTTGAGCGTCACGATAGGTTACTTTCCTTATTCGGAGATCCAGAGGAAAAGTTATGGCCCTTTGTATTTGCGATGGGCTTCATTTTTATCCTTAGAGCATCTCGATATATTATGAGCTTCAATCGGGAATCCGAGTCAAACGTTATGGCTGTCCGAATTTGCGTGGTCAGTCCATTTCAACCTTTAATCGCCATAATATATTATGGGCCTCAATCGGATATCCGAGTCAAAATGTTTTCCAGTCGGAATTCACCTGAGTTTTACATGATAAATTTTGAGAGTCGCGATAGGTTACTTGCGTTATTTGAATATCCGGTGGAAAAGTTATGGCCATTTGTATTTGCAATGAGCTTCATTTTTTTCCTAAGAGCGTCTCATCAAATTATGAGCTTAGATCGGGCATCCGAGTCAAACGTTATGGCCGTCCGAATATGCATGGGCATTCCATTTCAACTTTTAATCGCCATGATATATTACGGGCCTCAATCGGACATCCGAGTCAAAACTTTTTCCAGTCGGAATTCACCCGAGTTTTCCATGTTAAATTTTGAGCGTCGCGATAGGTTACTTGCCTTATTAGGAGATCCGATGGAAAAGTTATTGTCGTTTGTATTTGCGATGGGCTTCATTTTTATCCTAAGTGCGTCCTAACAAATTATGAGCTTAGATCCGGCGTCCGAGTCAAACGTTATGGCCATCCGAATATGCGTGGTCATTCCATTTCAACTTTTAATCGCCATGATATATTACGGGCCTCAATCGGACATGCGAGTCAAAACTTTAGGCCGTCGGAATTCACCCGAGTCTTTCATGTTAAATTTTGAGCGTCGCGAAAGGTTACTTTCCTTATTCGGAGATACTGAGCAAAAGTTATGGCCCTTTGTATTTGCGATGGGCATCATTTTTATCCTAAGAGCATCTCGATATATTATGAGCTTCAATTGCGAATCCGAGTCAAACGTTATGGCTGTTTGAATTTGCATGGTCAGTCCATTTCTACTTTCGAGGGAGATGATATATTATGGGCCTCAATCGGACATCCGAGTCAAAAGTTTTGCCCGTCAGATTACACCCGAGTCTTCCATGATAAATTTTGAGCGTCGCGATAAATTACTTGCCTTATTAGGAGATCCGATGGAAAAGTTATGGTCGTTTGTATTTGCGATGGGCTTCATTTTTATCCTAAGTGCGTCTCAACAAATTATGAGCTTAGATCGAGCATCCGAGTCATATGTTATGGCCGTCCGAATATGCGTCGTTATTCCATTTCAACTTTTAATCGCCATGATATATAACTGGCCTCAATCGGACATTCGAGTCAAAACATTAGCCCGTCGGAATCCACCCGAGTCTTCCATGTTAAATTTTGAGCGTCGCGATAGGTTTCTATCATACCCTAATTTCGTCCGGGGACCTTTGCTTGATGACATGCAACTTTTGTTTGGTCCTTGTGAGGTGCTTGGCACCCATCATTAGGCAATTTGTGAAGTTCCGGGACATGCCGGAAATCAAAAGAAAATATTGATGCACAATCCGTAAGGTTCCGTGACACACCGGAAATCAAATGGAAGCATCGTTGCACAATTAATGAGGTTCCATAACATTCCGTAAGTCAAAAAAGGGATGATTATGTAATCCGCAAGGTTCCGTAACATTACGGAAAGAAAACAAGTATCGTTACGAAATTCGTAAAGTTTCGTAACGTTACCAAAAAAATCACCTAAAAAAAAAGGCAAATGGGGTGTATTTAGTAAAATGGGGGGTGCAAATAGTAATTTTCGAATCTGGGCCCTTCTAGAGGTTTCTGGGCAATTTCTTGCTTAAGGTTGAAGTAACCTAGCTCGCCTGGGCGAGCTAGGTTGCCACCACACCCCCCGTTTTGTTGACAAATGGGATTCCGGGGCTTCCGGGACACCCGTAATGCTTCCGTAAAATTCCCATAACTCTAAATAAGCATAATTAACTTAATAAGGGTGAGGCGGAAGAGAAAAAAAGAAGAAAATCAAGTCCTATATGCTTCCGTAAGGCCTCCGTAAATTACAAAAGAAGGGGGTGAACTTATCAAAATTGGGGGGGGGTGCAAATAGCAATTTCGGAATTTTGAATTGGGCCTTCCAGAGTATTTTTTGGAGCTGGGTTGCTTCCGGGCCTGGGTGAGCTGGGCGGCAACCTCCTCCCCCTTTTTCCTATAAAAAGGCTGAAGGGGGCTGTTCTAAGGATCCGTGAGCCCCCTGGCTATGTATTTCAGCTGTTTTGGGTGAAAAAAATTGTTTCCGTGAAGAAAATCCAAGCCGAGGTGCTTCCGTAACGCTTCTGAGATGTTTCCGTAAGCAAATCCGTGAAGGTTTTCGTTCGTTCTTCACCGTTCTTCGTTCTTCAACGGGTAACTTTTCGAATCCGAGACTTTCAATTCATTTCTTGTTTTTTTTAAGCTTTCATCTTTATTTCGTTCATTTTCGATTTCTTTTCTTTTGTCTTTAACGCGCTTTTACCGTTTATTTAAGCCGTTTTCTCACCTAATAAATGATAAAATGAATTTCAACCGATCATTTGTGTTGTAATCTCATTTAATCACTTTTAAAATAAAATCTAACCGATCGTTCACGCTATAACCTCGGTTAAACCAAAAAAAGTAAAATAATAATAAAATAATCAAAATATCTTGAAAAATAATAATAAAATAATCAAAATATCTTTGAATAAAATAAATCAAAAAAATCAATCGGACGTTTTTCTTTGGAAGTTTCCTTGAATGAATTGATTAATAACCAAAGTGAAACTAAGACTAAAATAGACTCACAAATCAAGTTTTGTCCGAAAAATCACTAAAAACCGTTTTAAGGTCCAACGCCTTAAACGGTCCTCTTTTTTTTTATCGGTTAACATGGACCGTTCAAAAGCATAAAATCAACATGTGACTTTACCACTTTTGCAAGAACTACGTAGGTCTGATTTCCTCATCGCAATTGAGGATACGTAGGAGCAAAAGCCCCGCTTTTGTCGACCACCCCAAGAGATCGTTAGTGGTCCAAATGCTTTAACGTTTCTCTCCTTTCAAAAACAAGAGATCGTTAATGGTCCAACGCCTTAACGTTTCTCTCCTTTCAAAATCAAAAGACCGTTTAATGGTCCAACACCTTAAATGACCTTTTGTTCAATCAAAATATATCTTGCAAAAAAGATAAAAAAAACAACTTAACCAACACTTTGTTCTGAAAGAACTACGTAGGTCTGATTTTCTAATCCCAATTGAGGAATACGTAGGAGCAAAGGGAAACACCCTTGTCGACCACAAAAAGAGAAAAAATATAAAAAGGGTATAAAGGATATAAGGACATAAAAGGGAATGTAAAAATCAAAAGTCATGTTTGCACATTCGATTAAAGGCTGCCGTCCCTTGTGACGGACGTGTGGGGTGCTAATACCTTCCCCGCGCGTAAATACAACTCCCGAGCCTTTCACTTAAAAGTTCGTAGATCGCGTCTTTTCCGGTTTTTCCGACGTTTTCCTCAAATAAACGTTGGTGGCGACTCCGTGCGTATTCCTTTCATGGAACACGCATCCCGCGAGTCTCGCGTCGCCCTTCCGCCGAAGGGTAGGTTGCGACAGTTGGCGACTACACTGGGGACTGTTTTTTAGAGAGTTAGGCCATTTAATCTTGTGCAATGTTTTATCATGACTTTCTCCTTTGTTGGTTTCCCTTTATTTGTCTTATGTTCTTGTGTATATAAACTATTTGTTGCTTTTAGTGTGTTTTAGAATGTATGCATGAGGTAAATATTTATTCATTTGATGCACACAAACACTAACACTCTTTGCACACACTGTGAGTTGAAAAAGGGCCCTATACCTGGGTTCATGGGAACATAAGGAGTGGAGGTGAATCTGTGATCATGCTAGGTCTCCGACTTGCTTGATTACAGTGAACCCTCATCTAGAGCTTTTCTCTTTGAAAACTTATTGTTGCTAGTAGTCCCTACTGCTGCAATATGTTCTTCGAAGGGGATAATACCTCTAGAAACCATCAAGAGAGATATGACTACCTTGGGGGTTATCACTAAATGCCTAGTTAGCTCTCTCCCTTATAGGTCCCTTAAATAGGGGCACGGAGCCAACACGCTGCGTGCCATTTTTTCACACTGCCATGCATAAGTATCATATACCCTTTTGTTTATGTTCAGTGAATATTGTCATACTATGTACATTCCCGCATTGCGCCTTTTGCGTATGCATCGCATATGGGTTCTGTCTTGATCCCCTCTATAGACAAATCAGCGGAGAGTCCGGGTCACCGTTTTAAATACATACATTGGGGCACTTCGCTACCCCTAGACGTTGTGTCTAAGAAGGAGACAATATCCCGGGCACCCGCATTCTTAAATTACATCTGTGTCATATGCATTTCTTCATGCATTCATCCATTCCACCCATGATAGATGTCGGAGTTTTGATTCGCACTAGATTTTATTTCACTTTAGTAAAACATGGGATCAAGTCAAAAGCCTTCACTTAAAAAGAGGTTTTATCCAGTCAAAATCAAGAGCTTAGAGGTCGCTAGTTTACGAGAGTTGGGGCAATTAATGGGTCAACTTCAACGGCAAGCCTTCCGCAAAGCCTATGGTAAGATTTGGGACCTAGCTAGGGTAGAAGTCTCCATGGAACCGATTGCATCCCTTTCCCAGTATTATGACCAGCCCCTAAGGTGCTTCACATTTGAGGACTTCCAACTAGTGCCGACTGTGAAAGAGTTTGAAGAAATCCTGGGATGCCCACTGGGAGGAAGGAAGCCATATCTTTTCTCTGGGTTCTATCCCTCCACGACAAGAGTTGCCAAGGTAGTGAAAATCTCAGCACAAGAGTTGGACCGTGTAAAGCAAAACAGAAATGGAGTAGTCGGAGTACCAAGGAAGTGTTTGGAGGAAAGGGCAAAGGCCTTGGCAAAATCAAGGCGACTGGGCTTTCTTTTATTGACATCTTGGCGCTTTTGATCTTTGGAGTTGTCCTCTTTCCGAATATGGAAGGGTTAGTGGACCTAGCAACGGTGGACGCTTTCCTCGCCTTTCATCATGGCAAGGAAAGCCCGGTCGTCGCCATTTTGGCCATGTATGACACGTTCAACCGGGGATGTAAAAAGAGCAATGCAAGGATTGTTTGTTGTACTCCAGCTCTCTATGTGTGGCTGGTTTCGCACCTTTTTCTCCAAGAAGGTAGGCCCGTCTATCCGCTACAAGGTCACCGCTCGTGCGTCGAAAAAAGAAAGATGAATTGGGACCAACTCTTGGCTAGCATAGAGGGGCGTCTGTTAATTGGTTCCCTCGCTAGAAGGAAGGAAGAATCAGGATTCTATCTTCATGCGAAGGATGTCCAAATGTTCCCTTGATGGAACAAGGGGTTGTATTAATTATAACCCCGTCCTCGCCATAAGACAGCTTGGCTACCCCATGAGAGGAGTGCCATCAGACGAAAGCATCACGCCCTTCATCGCATGGGGTTTCAGTGACCACAACGCGAGGGTACTCCAAGGAGTTCGCAAGGCATGGGATGCGGCGTGAAGAAAGGACAGAGAGCTTAGGCGAAGCAGTAATGGGATCATCGGCGGCTATCATAAGTGGCTGAGAGTCCGGACACAAGGATTGGATTGGCTCCCAAATCTAAAGACTGTGAGAGACAATGAGGTTAAAGCTTCGGAAGAAAGTGATGAGGTACAAGCCCTAAAGGCAAAGCTTGAAAGAGCCCGGGTAGTCAAAGAGAAGTTCAAGTCCATAGCCATCAAAGTCTAAAGAAGAGAGTATGATGAACTAAGGGACGTCAATATGGCCACCGATGAAGCCTTGGAATGAGAAACCAAGAAGGCCCGAAAGGAAGAACACGACCAAAACAAGTTTTGAGGGGCTTTATAGGGCAGCAATAGTGAGCTCAAACTCCGAAGAGGTGAAAGGAATCATCACGGGTCAAAGGCATGATCTTGAAGGATGAGCTAAAGGCTTGCCTTAGGTCGAAAAGAAATTTGTCCCAAAAGTTAAGCGAGACTGAAGGGAATATGTGGGCCATCATCGATGAGTGCAAAGAGAAGCTAAATCAAGCGGCGACTCACGAGCAAAGGCTAGAGGATGAGTACGCCAAGATATCAGCAGAAAGGGAAGCAAGGGAAAGGGTAATTGATTCATTGCACCAAGAGGCAACAATGTGGATGGACCGATTTGCTCTTACTTTGAACAGGAGTCAAGAACTTCCCCGATTGCTAGCCAAGGCCAAAGCAGTGGCGGACACCTACTCCGCCCTCGAGGAGATCCACGGACTTCTCAGCTATTGTCAACATATGATAGACTTAAGGGACCATATGATTAGAAACCGCTAGGAAGTTTGTATTGTCGCTCAGATCTTGACTAGTTATAACTTTTTGAATAAGATGAGTTTATCCCACGTTTTTACTCCAAAAATCAGTGCGAATCAAGTCACTCCTGCATTTTATCTCTAGCATGCATTGTATGTTGGTCTCGTCCTTTGTCACGGGAAGCCGGAAGGTCCATATCACCTTCTTAATTGTACACATGGGGCACTGCGCCCCCAAATGCACAAGTAAGAAGAGATAATTTTCCGGGTTCTCGTGTCCGTAAAATGCATTCATATCATGCATCGCATAAGCATCTCTTCATAACATCATAATGAACATATCGTTCCTGCATTTGTCCGTTATCATATTCCAGCCTCGCATTTTGCATAAGTCATGGCATCATCATGCATATGCGTTCAACAAACTTTTTGATCTACAAAATTGCATACCATTTGTTTTCATGTTTGCTCATCCTTGCGTTTTCCTCTACAAAACAAAAACAAAAAAGGGGAAGCGTGAAACTTCACACTACATTCTTAGTTGCATGTGTTAGGCACCATGAGCCAACCATGTTGGGATCATAATCCCATTTCTAAAAAAAAAAAAAAACACACAACAACAAAACAAAATAATTGAACATGGTACCTAATGCATGGTTAACTAGGAAATGGTGTTTCTTCGGGCATCTCAATTTCATAATTACATTTTCTGTGCACGGCTTAAAGTATGCCCAAGTCATTCATCCCTATGAGATGTTGTTGAAGTATTGGCGATCAGAATTGCCATTCACTGGATTATAGGGTTGAACCAAGCTCATGCTTTTACAAAAAGGTTCATCAAGTCAAAGTAACCGTCTTACAAAATTGGGGCAAAAGATGAATCGAGTCACATCACTGCTTCGTCTACTGCCAAACATATTTAGGATTGTTGATGTCCTTGTTACTTCCTGTTTCACCTTGACAAAGATGTCATGGACCATGTTAAAAATCTAAATTGATTCAACCCCATATCCTGTGTAAAAATTCGCAATACTTCAACTGTACATCATTCGCATACATCCATGCTTTTCATTGGTTGCATTGCTCATTGCATTCTTTCCTTGAAAAATAAAATAAAATAAAATGAACTTAATCATTGTTATCAAAAAGAAAAGGACACGCTTTACGGCGCCCTTATCGAACTCGTGCTAGAGCTAGAGTAATGGGTGAAGCAGAGGAGGTGAAAGAGAAGATGAAGGCCGAAATGGAGGCCATGAAAGAGCAAATGGCCACAATAATGGAGGCCATAATAAGCATGAAAAAGATAAGGGAAGTCGATATGGTTGCAGTTGCCGCTATCAACGCTGTTGCTAAGGTGAACCCGACGTCCCCATCCGGCATCAACCAAATGAATCATCCAACCTCAAATATGATAGGCAAAGATTTGGGAAGTACGGATGACCCCATGATGTGCAAATTCAAAACGAGCACGCCTTCCCATCATATGGCTTGTCTCCCAACTATACACCACCCAATGTGGCATACACTCTCAATGAAAATCTCAATAACTCCACTCCGATACTCATTGAGAACCAATAACCTCATCAGGCACATATCTCTCAAACCATGGGGGAGACACATGAAATTCCCCACCACAATCTAGCTGACTTTGAGCCTTGGCTCGGATATGCCACTGAAGGGCAAGCAGTTGGTGGTATACCCTTTGAAAACACTTTGGAGGGCCCTCAGTATCATCCACAACCACAACCCTCACGTTCCACAGCGGTTAAAAACCCTCATAACTATGGCAGAAATGGGAAAGCTGGATCATCTAGAGGAAAGGCTCAGGGCCATTGAAGGAGGTGAAGATTATGCCTTTGCTAACCTAAAAGAGTTGTTCCTAGAACCCAATATCATCACCCCTCCCAAGTTCAAGGTGCTGGACCTTGACAAGTACAAGGGGACTACTTGTCCCAAGAACCATCTAAAGATGTATTGTCAGAAGATGGGGGAATACGCAAAAGATGAGGAATTGCTGATACATTCCTTCCAAGAAAGTCTTACTGGGGTAGCTGTTACCTGGTACACTAACTTGGAATCTTCCCGAGTCCATTCTTGGAAGGACCTAATGGTTGCCTTTGTTAGGCAGTATCAGTACAATTTTGATATGGTTCCGGATAGGATGCAACTACAGAACATTTGCAAAAAGGGGGATGGATCTTTCAAAGAACACGCCCAAAAGGTGGAGGGATCTGGCGGCCTAGGTGGTACCCCCAATGATGGAAAGGGAGACGATGATCGTGATGGTAGACACATTATCGATACTCTACTATGAAAAGATGGTGGGCTACGCACCCTCAAAGCTTTGCAGATTTGGTCTTCGCCAGTGAAAGGATCAATGTGGGTCCGAAAAGAGGCAAATTTGATCATCCTACTAGGACGACTGAGAAAACTGGGGCAAATGAAGAGGGTGAGAAAGAGGGAGAAACCCATGCTGTGACTGCCATTCCTATACAGCCAAGTTTCCCACCAACCCAACAATGTCATTACTCAGCCAATAACCAACCTTCTCCTTACCCACCACCCAGTTATCCACAAAGGCCATCCCTAAATCAACCACAAAGTCTGTCTACCGCACTTCCAATGACGAAGACCACCTTTAGCACAAACCAAAAAACACCAACAAAAAGGAATTTTGCAGCAAAAAGCCCGTAGGGTTCACCCCAAATTCCGTTGTCATATGCTAAACTTGATCCCATATCCACTCGATAATTCAATGGTAGACATAACCCCAACCAAGGTTCCTCAACCTCCATTTTTCTAAGGATACGACTCGAACGCAATGTGTGCTTATCATGGAGGAGCCCCGGGGCATTCCATTGAGCATTGTATGACCCCGAAGCATAAAGTGTGAAGTCTAATTGATACGGGCTGGCTGAAATTTGAGGAGAATCGCTTGTTGAATCCTAACATTGACAAGCAACACCATACATGGGGCAATTCTGGAAGCTGTTGTTATGACTCATCAGGATTTTCAAGTTTATGCCATAAACCACAGTTACAATGCTAAATGATATGGATAAAATGGACATCCTCTCACGAACACATCTTTGCTTATTCAACTTCCACCGGAATGTGAGTGTAAGCCATTGGTCTGTTTGCTCAAGCAACCTGCGCTCCTGAGTGTTGACTTCCAAGACCATTCAATCAGAGATTACTCATCTTGCACGTTGGTGGGGCTGCCGTAGAACAACAAAAAAAAAGTTCAAAACAAATAATTTCAGAAATAAAAATAAAAATAAAAATAAAAAAAAAATAAAAAAGGTTCAAAAGAAAAAGAAAAAAACATTTGATTGACTGTGTTTTCAAGACATTCATGTGACCTCATTATATCATTCTGGAAAGTTTGTCCTCTTAGAGAGAAGTGAGTTATCAAGAATAGGATGTTGGATAAATGGCCTTAGTTACCTTAAGAAAAGGGGGGGTTGAATTAAGATACGAAGATTATTCTCCAATTAAACTTTCACTCTCTCTTTTCGAACCTAGGGGCAGATTAGAAGTTTTCACCCAATAGGTTCCCAGCTACAAGGTCATGACGAAAGATAACAATTGGTACCTCAAAGCCTTACACTGGGGTAATGAGGGGCATCGTGCATGAGCCTCAAGTGAACATAGGGGCAGATCAAAAGTTCTCACCCGTCGATGTTTTTAAACAAAAAAAGGGGGGACAAACCCTAGGATTTCAATAGATTGATTAAACGTCAAACAGCTCTATTGCCATCACTCCAAAATGGTCTAGTGACTAAATCAAAAACATACACTTTGAGGGGGTTCCCGGAGAGATTTGCAAAAGATAGGATAAGGTTGCATGAATTATCACCTCTTTCAAAAGGACAGTCAATCTGTGTTTTCCAAAAAAATTAAATCAAAATCAAAATCACAAAATAGGGAAAGAATGTCATGAACGTTGTACAACTTTCCATTACATTGCATTGTTTCATATGAAGTCTGCATCCCTAAAAATCATGTTAAATGCATAGATTTCCTACATCTAATATCCAGTCGTGTGGATTTGGGATGACCGACCCTCTCGATGAGTTGATCTCTTGCTTTCTCATAAGGGTGAACCCTTGGGTACTAGTACCCTTGTCTCCAGAGGACTATACGTCCTCACCTTCAAAGAGCTACATGTCCTCGCCATCAGAGGGCTACACGCCCTCACCTTCCGAGGACTACATGTCCTCATCTTCAGAGGACTACATGTCCTCACCTTTAGAGGGCTACACGCCCTCGGCTCCGAGGGCTACACGCCCTCACCTTGAGCGGACTACACGTCCTCGCCTTGAGAGGACTACACGTCCTCACCATCAGAGGGCTGCACGCCCTCACCTCCAGAGGACTACACGTCCTAGCCTTGAGAGGGCTACCCGCCCTCGCCTTGGGTACTAGTTACCCTCACCTTCAGAGGACTACACGTCCTCACCTTCAAAGGGCTACACGCCCTCGCCATCAGAGGACTGCATGTCCTCACCTTCGTAGGGCTACACGCCCTCACCTTTAGAGGACTATACGTCCTCGCCAACCGAGGGCTGCACGCCCTCACCTTGAAAGGACTACACGTCCTCGCCAACAGAGGGCTGCACGCCCTCACCTTGAGAGGACTACACGTCCTCGCCATCAGAGGGCTGCACGCCCTCACCTTTAGAGGACTACACGTCCTCGCCAACAGAGGGCTGCACGCCCTCACCTTGAGAGGACTACACGTCCTCGCCATCAGAGGGCTGCACGCCCTCACCTTTAGAGGACTACACGTCCTCGCCAACAGAGGGCTGCACGCCCTCACCTTGAAAGGACTACACGTCCTCGCCAACAGAGGGCTGCACGCTCTCACCTTGAGAGGACTACACGTCCTCGCCATCAGAGGGCTGCACGCCCTCACCTTGAGAGGACTACACGTCCTCGCCTTGAGAGGGCTGCACGCCCTCACCTTTAGAGGGCTACGTGTCCTCATTTTCAGTGTGCTCCACATCCACACCTTAAGAGAATTTAAGGTCCTCTGCCCTTAAATGCTTAACCGAGACTTGCACTCCCGGTTTAGGGGCCAGTAGTTTCCTTTTAGCGGTTCTTGGGCCACCCCCTGATATTGGAGGAGGGCCAACTGTGCGAGCACAACTAGAGAGGGAGGCTATCACACTGCTACTGTGCATACTGGGGCAAGATTTCACCCGTGCCGCTGCAAAGAGACGAGTGCGGATCATGCGCACCAACATGACCACTCTTACACAGATATAGATGACATTGCTACTTAGCAATATTCTGCCCAGCGACCGCAATGCCAATCTCCCCCTGCAAAAGTATCAGTTGGTCTGTGTTGTCCCGACATGGGTAAGTATGCATATAGTTCAACTGATTTCTGATACCATCTATTGTTTGCAGGGATCGCACCCACAAGACACCCAGTGGACCCGGAAAAGTCCAACAGGGCCCTGGGGTTTCCAACTCTAGTTACGGGCCTCTATCAGTCCTACAGGGTGCCCGTACCCCCCCCGGCAAGGTCACGTCATCATAGGTAAGTATGCACATCGCTCAACTGATTTCTGATTTCATCTATTGTTTGCAGGGATCGCGCCTGCAAGACACCCAGTGGACCCGAAGAAGTCCAACAGGGTCTTGGAGTTGTCAAGCTTTAATTATGGGTCTCTGTCAGTTCTACGGAGTACCTGTCACCTCCAGCAAGGGCATCAGACCCCCTACTAATCGAGCTTTCATCAAGAAGTACTGCGTCTCCAGGCAGGCGCAGGGCGAAACACCACAGCAGCCTGGGGATGGCTGGCAGCGGGCAACAGACGCACCGCCATCACCTCTAGAGTTCACCTCTGCTCATCCACAAAAAGGTTTGAGTATTGCCTACACCACATGGCCGACCAATAGGCGACCAAGTCCAAAGCCAAAGGTAAGCAAAGTACTAGGTCAGTGACCGACAAGTCATAAGGCGTCCAGCTCAAGACGTTAAAGAAGCGCTACTAGGAGGCAACCTAGTACCTTTTGAATCTATGCTTGTTATTTGATCACTTTTTATAGTAGGACGCACCTAGTTGCTCATGATCCTGGGAATTTAAATAAAACAAGCGCAAGCTCGGAAGGTAGTCATACCTCACAAAATATATATATGTATGTTTAGGTAGAAAGATACCTTAGATATGCATGTATGTAAACAAAAAAAAAAAAACTTCACCAAATATATATATGTATGTTTAGGTAGAAAGATACCTTAGATATGCATGTACGTAAACAAAAAATACTTCACAAAATATATATATGTATGTTTAGGTAGAAAGATACCTTAGATATGCATGTATGTAACAAAAAAATACTTCACAAAATATATATATGTATGTTTAGGTAGAAAGATACCTTAGATATGCATGTATGTAAACAAAAACACACTTCACAAAATATATATATGTATGTTTAGGTAGCAAGATACCTTAGATATGCATGTATGTAGCAAAAAGATACCTCACAAAATATATACATGTATGTTTAGGTAGCAAGATAACTTGGATATGCATGTATATAGCAAAAATACCTCACAAAAATATACACATGTTTAGGTAGCAAAATACCTCATGAAAAAAAAAGGAAAAAAAAAACAAAAACAAACAAGAAAAAGAAATAAACAAATAAAAAAAAGGAAAAAGAGAGAAAAAAGAAAAATAAGTTGTCTAGCTGAAAAACCAACATGCTTTTGAAAAGAGATGACTTCCAACTTTTCTTTAAAGAAAAATTCGCTGATTATAGCTAGTTTTTGGAAAACAAATGTGTATACACCTGAAGGGTGAATGCTGTGAAAATTTTTCCGGACACCCAAAATGGACTCGGATGAATGCACAAATTGATAAAAGAACATATTTTGGAAACATTGGGTTGACTAAAAATAGAGGAAATGAATCCTGAGCCCTAGCATCACATGACCATAAAAATTTGACACTTGAGCGTCCACATAGGTGCATGCATGACCAGTTTTGCATAAAATTTCCAAATCATCATTTTTGCATTTGTGTCATGGAAATAATGTGGGGCATCCCTTTTATCCTTGAACCAAACCAAACCCTGACATGTATCATGTCTAGCCATTCTACAAGTCTTGAGCCGAAATCCTAACTCACCATAAACCTTGACCCAGGGTGAGAATGTCAATCCTTACCCTCGGAAGCAAAAAAAAGGAAAGAAGGAAAATTTCCAATCAAAGAGAAAGCAAAAAAAGAAAAGAAGGAAAATTCCCAATCAAAGAGTGGGAGAAAGCAAAAAGAAAAGAAAGAAAATTCCCAATCAAAGAATGGGAGAAAGAAAGAAAGCTCCTGATCAAGGATCGAAAGAAAACAGAAGAAATGTGCAGAAAGGTCTTTGGACCGGACAATATCTGAACAATACAGAATTGTCACCAAATGAACGAAAAGAAGGAAAGGAAACCACGACCTAAAATGATCTTCCCCCTTTAATTGCCAACCAAAATCTTGTGCGCTAGCGACCTTTTCGCCCCGCATTAAACCAAAACAGAAAAGGAAAAAAGCCAAAAAACACAAAAAAAGCCAAAAAACACACAAAAGCCGAAAAACCCACCAAAAGAACCCATTCCCAAGGGAAGTCCTATTGATCCATGATCATGCATGTAATTTTGATTTGATAGGAAATAATTTGCAAAGTCAAGTCATGACATATCTATGGTTCGGAATTAGGATAAAACACTTACCTGTGCAAGATTGATACACTTTGAGTGGATTTCTTCTGTTTTGTCGAACCCAGTGTTTCCTCTAAATGGTCATTTAGAAACAAAATGCTAACATCCAAAATCTCATTTATAGTTATGGGGGATTCCATCAGCAGACTCTCCTTCCCTGGTAGACGCATTGTTTGTCACTCAAAAAAGCATATGCTGCTCTAATCGGTTGGAATATTTGTCTCTTTGCTAAAGCATGTTTGCATTTTAGTGGAGAAAACACCGAGACTTTTTCAAGTCTCACAAGTTATCCAGAACTACGTAGGTCTGAGTTCCTCATTGGAGGATACGTAGGAGCAAGAGCCTCGCTTTTGTCGACCGCACCGCTTTTTGTTACCATGACCCAAGAGCTGGTAGCCCGCGGAGACACCTTACGGTTATCCGCACCTCGTCATTCAGTGACCCCAAGTGTGATTGATGAGCAAAGGCCAGTGTGGTCATCTGCGCCCTTTCCGGAGATGTCAGCATCTTCCGGTGGAGACTTTTTCAAGTCTCACAAGTTATCTAGAACTACGTAGGTCTGAGTTCCTCATTGGAGGATACGTAGGAACAAGAGCCTTGCTTTTGTCGGCCGCCCCATAATCTTTGTCATACTGACCCTGAGGTCATGTGACATGCACCCTTTGTCATCCAGAGGCGGCGGGCCCGATGACATGCGTAGACAAAATTTGGTCATTCCGCACCCCTTTGCCATTCAGACACAGTCGTGTCCGATGGCGCGCAGAGACAAAAATTGCTCATTCTGCACCCTTTGTCATCTAGAGGCGGCGGGCCCGATGACATGCGGAGACAAAATTTGGTCATTCCGCACCCTTTTGCCATTCAGACACAGTCGTGTCCGATGGCACGCAGAGACAAATTATGGTCATTCTGCACCCTTTTGTCATCCAGAGGCGGCGGGCCCGATGACATGCAGAGACAAAATTTGGTCATTCCGCACCCCTTTGCCATTCAGACGCAGTCGTGTCCGATGGCACGCACAGACAAATTATGGTCATTCTGCACCCTTTTGTCATCCAGAGGCGGCGGGCCCGATGACATGCGGAGACAAAATTTGGTCATTCCGCACCCCTTTGCCATTCAGACACAGTCGTGTCCAATGGCACGCAGAGACAAATTATGGTCATTCTGCACCCTTTTGTCATCCAGAGGCGGCGGGCCCGATGACATGCGGAGACAAAATTTGGTCATTCCGCACCCCTTTGCCATTCAGACATAGTCGTGTCCGATGGCACGCAGAGACAAATTATGGTCATTCTGCACCCTTTTGTCATCCAGAGGCGGCGGGCCCGATGACATGCAGAGACAAAATTTGGTCATTCCGCACCCCTTTGCCATTCAGACGCAGTCGTGTCCGATGGCACGCACAGACAAATTATGGTCATTCTGCACCCTTTTGTCATCCAGAGGCGGCGGGCCCGATGACATGCGGAGACAAATTATGGTCATTCCGCACCCCTTTGCCATTCAGACACAGTCGTGTCCGATGGCACGCAGAGACAAATTATGGTCATTCTGCACCCTTTTGTCATCCAGAGGCGGCGGGCCCGATGACATGCGGAGACAAATTATGGTCATTCCGCACCCCTTTGCCATTCAGACACAGTTGTGTCCGATGGCACGCAGAGACAAATTATGGTCATTCTGCACCCTTCGTCAATCGTGGCCGACAAGCCCGTTGACTCGCGGAGATTTACATCATCTTCTGCACTCACAAGATCTGTCATACTGACTTTTGAGTCACGCTGACGGGCGGAGATACCCGAGTGGTTATCCGTATAAACATTCTTTTCCTATCTGTAAGACAGAACGCTTGATAGCAGGCTGAGACTGACACCGTCTTCTGCACCTTTTGTTCCCCCGGGAACAAGTCATTTGCATGCGGAAATTTTATGGTCACCCGCGACTCTCGTCAACCGAGAGGAACGAAATTAGTGTCTTATCTTTACTTTCCTTTTATCTCCAATAAAAGACAAGTAAAGAGGGGCAACTGTCATACCCTAATTTCGTCCGGGGACCTTTGCTTGATGACATGCAACTTTTGTTTGGTCCTTGTGAGGTGCTTGGCACCCATCATTAGGCAATTTGTGAAGTTCCGGGACATGCCGGAAATCAAAAGAAAATATTGATGCACAATCCGTAAGGTTCCGTGACACACCAGAAATCAAATGGAAGCATCGTTGCACAATTAGTGAGGTTCCATAACATTCCGTAAGTCAAAAAAGGGATGATTAAGTAATCCGCAAGGTTCCGTAACATTACGGAAAGAAAACAAGTATCGTTACGAAATTCGTAAAGTTTCGTAACGTTACGAAAAAAATCACCAAAAAAAGGCAAGGGGGTGTATTTAGTAAAATGGGGGGTGCAAATAGTAATTTTCGAATCTGGGCCCTTCTAGAGGTTTCTGGGCAATTTCTTGCTTAAGGTTGAAGTATCCTAGCTCGCTTGGGCGAGCTAGGTGGCCACCACACCCCCCGTTTTGTTGACAAATGGGATTCCGGGGCTTCCTGGACACCCGTAATGCTTCCGTAAAATTCCCATAACTCTAAATAAGCATAATTAACTTAATAAGGGTGAGACGGAAGAGAAAAAAAAGAAGAAAAGCAAGTCCTATATGCTTCCGTAAGGCTTCCGTAACTTTTCCGTAAATTACGAAAGAAGGGGGGTGAACTTATCAAAATTGGGGGGATGCAAATATCAATTTCGAAATTTTGAATTGGGCCTTCCAGAGTGTTTTTTGGAGCTGGGTTGCTTCCGGGCCTTGGCGAGCTAAGGTCGCCTGGGCGAGCTGGGTGGCAACCTCCTCCCCCTTTTTCCTATAAAAAGGCTGAAGGGGGCTGTTCTAAGGATCCCTGAGCCCCCTGGCTATGTATTTCAGCTGTTTTGGGTGAAAAAAATTGTTTCCGTGAAGAAAATCCAAGCCGAGGTGCTTCCGTAACGCTTCCGAGATGTTTCCATAAGCAAATCCGTGAAGGTTTTCGTTCGTTCTTCACCGTTCTTCGTTCTTCAACGGGTAAGTTTTCGAATCCGAGACTTTCAATTCATTTCTTGTTTTTTTTAAGCTTTCATCTTTATTTCGTTCATTTTTTGATTTCTTTTCTTCTGTCTTTAACGCGCTTTTATCGTTTATTTAAGCCGTTTTCTCACCTAATAAATGATAAAATGAATTTCAACCGATCATTTGTGTTGTAATCTCATTTAATCACTTTTAAAATGAAATCTAACCGATCGTTCACGCTATAACCTCGGTTAAACCAAAAAAAGTAAAATAATAATAAAATAATCAAAATATCTTGAAAAATAATAATAAAATAATCAAAATATCTTTGAATAAAATAAATCAAAAAAATCAATCGGACATTTTTCTTTGGAAGTTTCCTTGAATGAATTGATTAATAACCAAAGTGAAACTAAGACTAAAATAGACTCACAAATCAAGTTTTGTCCGAAAAATCACTAAAAACCGTTTTAAGGTCCAACGCCTTAAACGGTCCTCTTTGCTTTTATCGGTTAACATGGACCGTTCAAAAGCATAAAATCAACATGTGACTTTACCGCTTTTGCAAGAACTACGTAGGTCTGATTTCCTCATCGCAATTGAGGATACGTAGGAGCAAAAGCCCCGCTTTTGTCGACCACCCCAAGAGATCGTTAATGGTCCAAATGCTTTAACGTTTCTCTCCTTTCAAAAACAAGAGATCGTTAATGGTCCAACGCCTTAACGTTTCTCTCCTTTCAAAATCAAAAGACCGTTTAATGGTCCAACACCTTAAATGACCTTTTGTTCAAATAAACGTTGGTGGCGACCCCGGGCGTAAATACAACTCCCGAGCCTTTCACTTAAAAGTTCGTAGATCGCGTATTTTCCGGTTTTTCCGACGTTTTCCTCAAATAAACGTTGGTGGCGACTCCGCGCGTATTCCTTTCGTGGAACACGCATCCCGCGAGTCTCGCGTCGCCCTCCCGCCGAAGGGTAGGTTGCGACAGTTTCTTTCTTTATTCGGAGATCCGTAGGAAAAGTCATGGCCGTTTGTAATTGCGATGGGCTTCATTTTTATCCTAGGAGCATCTCGATATATTATGAGCTTCAATCGGGAATCCGAGTCAA
Organism: Glycine soja; assembly: GCF_004193775.1. NCBI lineage: Eukaryota > Viridiplantae > Streptophyta > Magnoliopsida > Fabales > Fabaceae > Glycine > Glycine soja. The sequence goes on from NW_021144139.1 coordinate 19,897, forward strand.
ACGTTATGGCTGTCCGAGTTTGCGTGGTCAGTCCATTTTTACTTTCGAGGGCGATGATATATTATGGGCCTCAATCGGACATCCGATTCAAAAGTTTTGCCCGTCGTAATTCACCCGAGTCTTCCATGATAAATTTTGAGCGTCACGATAGATTACTTTCCTTATTCGGAGATCCGGAGGAAACTTATGGCCCTTTGTATTTGCGATGGGCTTCATTTTTATCCTAAGAGCATCTCGATATAATATGAGCTTCAATCGGGAATCTGAGTCAAACGTTATGGCTGTCCGAGTTTGCGTGGTCAGTCCATTTTTACTTTCGAGGGCGATGATATATTATGGGCCTCAATCGGACATCCGATTCAAAAGTTTTGGCCGTCGTAATTCACCCGAGTCTTCCATGATAAATTTTGAGCGTCACGATAGATTACTTTCCTTATTCCGAGATCCGGAGGAAAAGTTATGGCCCTTTGTATTTGCGATGGGCTTCATTTTTATCCTAAGAGCATCTCGATATATTATGAGCTTCAATCGGGAATCCGAGTCAAACGTTATGGCTGTCCGAATTTGCGTGGTCAGTCCATTTCTACTTCCGAGGGCGATGATATATTACGGGCCTCAATCGGACATCCGAGTCAAAAGTTTTGCCCGTCGGAATACACCCGAATCTTCCATACTAAATTTTGAGCGTCGCGATAGGTTACTTACCTTATTCAGAGATCCGGTGGAAAAGTTATGGTCGTTTGTATTTCCGATGGGCTTCATTTATTTCCTAGAGCGTCAAAACAAATTATGAGCTTAGATCGGGCATCCGAGTCAAACGTTATGGCCGTCCGAATATGCATGGGCATTCCATTTCAACTTTTAATCGCCATAATATATTATGGGCCTCAATCGGATATCCGAGTGAAAACGTTTTCCAGTCAGAATTCACTCGAGTTTTACATGATAAATTTTGACAGTCGCGATATGTTACTTGCGTTATTTGAAGATCCGGTGGAAAAGTTATGGTTGTTTGTATTTGCGATGAGCTTCATTTTTTTCCTAAGAGCGTCTCAACAAATTATGAGCTTAGATCGGGCATCCGAGTCAAACGTTATGGCCGTCCGAATATGCATGGGCATTCCATTTCAACTTTTAGTCGCCATGATATATTACAGGCCTCAATCAGACATCCGAGTCAAAACTTTTTCCAGTCGGAATTCACCCGAGTTTTCCATGTTAAATTTTGAGCGTCGCTATAGGTTACTTGCCTTATTAGGAGATCCGATGGAAAAGTTACTGTCGTTTGTATTTGCGATGGGCTTCATTTTTATCCTAAGTGCGTCTCAACAAATTATGAGCTTAGATCGGGCATCCGAGTCAAATGTTCTGGCCATCCGAATATGCGTGGTCATTCCATTTCAACTTTTAATCGCCATGATATATTACGGGCCTCAATCGAACATCCGAGTCAAAACATTAGCCCGACGGAATTCACCCGAGTCTTCCATGTTAAATTTTGAGCGTCGCGATAGGTTAATTTCCTTATTCGGAGATCCGGAGCAAAAGTTATGGCCCTTTGTATTTGAGATGGGCATCATTTTTATCCTAAGAGCATCTCAATATATTATGAGCTTCAATCGCGAATCCGAGTCAAACGTTATGGCTGTTTGAATTTGCGTGGTCAGTCCATTTCTACTTTCGACGGAGATGATATATTATGGGCCTCAATCGGACATCCGAGTTAAAAGTTTTGCCCGTCGGAATACACCAGAATCTTCCATGATAAATTTTGAGCATCGCGATAGGTTACTTGCCTTATTAGGAGATCCGATGGAAAAGTTATGGTCGTTTGTATTTGCGATGGGCTTCATTTTTATCCTAAGTGCGTCTCAACAAATTATGAGCTTAGATCGGGCCTCCTAGTCAAATGTTATGGCCGACCGAATATGCGTCGTCATTCCATTTCAACTTTTAATACCCATGATATATTACGGGCCTCAATCGGACATTCGAGTCAAAACATTAGCCCGTCGGAATCCACCCGAGTCTTCCATGTTAAATTTTGAGCGTCGCGATAGGTTTCTTTCCTTATTCGGAGATCCGTAGGAAAAGTTATGGCCGTTTGTAATTGCGATGGGCTTCATTTTTATCCTAAGAGCATCTCGATATATTTTGAGCTTCAATCGGGAATCGGAGTCAAACGTTATGACTGTCCGAATTTGCGTGGTCAGTCCATTTCTACTTCCGAGGGTGATGATATATTATGGGCCTCAATCGGACATCCGAGTCAAAAGTATTGCGCGTCGGAATACACCCGAGTCTTCCATGATAAATTTTGAGCATCGCGATAGGTTACTTGCCTTATTCAGAGATCCGGTGGAAAAGTTATGGTCGTTTGTCTTTCCGATGGGCTTCATTTTTTTCCTAAGAGCGTCAAAACAAATTATGAGCTTAGATCGGGCATCCGAGTCAAACGTTATGGCCTTCCGAATATGCATGGGCATTCCATTTCAACTTTTAATCACCATAATATATTATGGGCCTCATTCGGATATCCAAGTTAAAACTTTTTCCAGTCGGAATTCACCCGAGTTTTACATGATAAATTTTGAGAGTCGCGATAGGTTACTAGCGTTATTTGAAGATCCGGTGGAAAAGTTATGGTCGTTTCTATTTGCGATGAGCTTCAGTGTTTTTCCTAAGAGCGTCTCAACAAATTATGAGCTTAGATCGGGCATCCGAGTCAAACGTTATGGCCGTTCAAATATGCATGGGCATTCCATTTCAACTTTTAATCGCCATGATATATTACAGGCCTCAATCGGACATCCGAGTCAAAACTTTTTCAAGTCGGAATTCTCCCGAGTTTTCCATGTTAAATTTTGAGCGTCGCGATAGGTTACTTGCCTTATTAGGAGATCCGATGGAAAAGTTATGGTCGTTTGTATTTGCGATAGGCTTCATTTTTATCCTAAGTACGTCTCAACAAATTATGAGCTTAGATCCGGCGTCCGAGTCAAACGTTATGGCTATCCGAATTTGCGTGGTAATTCCATTTCAACTTTTAATCGCCATGATATATTACGGGCCTCAATCGGACATCCGAGTCAAAACTTTAGGCCGTCGGAATTCACCCGAGTCTTCCATGTTAAATTTTGGGCGTCACGATAGGTTACTTTCCTTATTCGGAGATCCGGAGGAAAAGTTATGGCCCTTTGTATTTGCGATAGACTTCATTTTTATCCTAAGAGCATCTCGATATATTATGAGCTTCAATCGGGAATCCGAGTCAAACGTTTTGACTGTCCGAATTTGCGTGGTTAGTCCATTTCTACTTCCGAGGGCGATGATATATTATGGGCCTCAATCGGATATTCGAGTCAAAAGTTTTGCGCGTCGGAATACACCCGAGTCTTCCATGATAAATTTTGAGCATCGCGATAGGTTACTTGCCTTATTCAGAGATCCGGTGGAAACGGTATGGTCGTTTGTCTTTCCGATGGGCTTCATTTTTTTCCTAAGAGCGTCAAAACAAATTATGAGCTTAGATCGGGCATCCGAGTCAAACGTTATGGCCGTCCGAATATGCATGGGCATTCCATTTCAACTTTTAATCGCCATGATATATTACGGGCCTCAATCGGACATCCGAGTCAAAACTTTTTCCAGTTGGAATTCACCCGAGTTTTCCATGTTAAATTTTGAGCGTCGCGATAGGTTACTTTCCTTATTCGGAGATCCGGAGCAAAAGTTATGGTCATTTGTATTTGCGATGGGCTTCATTTTTTTCCTAAGAGCGTCTCAACAAATTTTGAGCTTAGATCCGGCGTCCAAGTCAAACGTTATGGCCATCCGAATATGCGTGGTCATTCCATTTCAACTTTTAACCCCATGATATATTACAGGCCACAATCGGACATCCGAGTCAAAACTTTAGCCCGTCGGAATTCACCCGAGTCTTCCATGTTAAATTTTGAGCGTCGCGATAGGTTACTTGCCTTATTAGGAGATCCGATGGAAAAGTTATGGTCTTTTGTATTTGCGATGGGCTTCATTTTTATCCTAAGTGCGTCTCAACAAATTATGAGCTTAGATCGGGCCTCCGAGTGAAATGTTATGGCCGTCCGAATATGCGTCGTCATTCCATTTGAACTTTTAATCGCCATGATATATTACAGGCCTCAATCGGACATTCGAGTCAAAACATTAGCCCGTCGGAATCCACCCGAGTCTTCCATGTTAAATTTTGAGCGTCGCGATAGGTTTCTTTCCTTATTCGGAGATCCGTAGGAAAAGTTATCGCCGTTTGTAATTGCGATGGGCTTCATTTTTATCCTAAGAGCATCTCGATTTATTATGAGTTTCAATCGGGAATCGGAGTCAAACATTATGGCTGTCCGAGTTTGCGTGGTCAGTCCATTTTTACTTTCGAGGGCGATGATATATTATGGGCCTCAATCGGACATCCGAGTCAAAAGTTTTGCCCGTCGTAATTCACCCGAGTCTTCCATGATAAATTTTAAGCGTCACGATAGAATACTTTCATTATTCGGAGATCCGGAGGAAAAGTTATGGCCCTTTGTATTTGCGATGGGCTTCATTTTTATCCTAAGAGCATCTCGATATATTATGAGCTTCAATCGGGAATCCGAGTCAAATGTTATGACTGTCCGAATTTGCGTGGTCAGTCCATTTCTACTTTCGAGGGCGATGATATATTATGGGCCTCAATCGGACATCCGAGTCAAAAGTATTGCGCGTCGGAATACACCCGAGTCTTCCATGATAAATTTTGAGCATCGCGATAGGTTACTTGGCTTATTCAGAGATCTGGTGGAAAAGTTATGGTCGTTTGTCTTTCCGATGGGCTTCATTTTTTTCCTAAGAGCGTCAAAACAAATTATGAGCTTAGATCGGGCATCCGAGTCAAACGTTATGGCCGTCCGAATATGCATGGGAATTCCATTTCAACTTTTAATCACCATAATATATTATGGGCCTCATTCGGATATCCGAGTCAAAACTTTTTCCAGTCGGAATTCACCCGAGTTTTACATGATAAATTTTGAGTGTCGCGATAGCTTACTAGCGTTATTTGAAGATCCGGTTGAAAAGTTATGGTCGTTTGTATTTACGATGAGCGTCATTTTTTTCCTAAGAGCGTCTCAACAAATTATGAGCTTAGATCGGGCATCCGAGTCAAACGTTATGGCCGTCCGAATATGCATGGGCATTCCATTTCAACTTTTAATCGCCATGATATATTACGAGCCTCAATCGGACATCCGAGTCAAAACTTTTTCCAGTCGGAATTCACCCGAGTTTTACATGATAAATTTTGAGTGTCGCGATAGCTTACTAGCGTTATTTGAAGATCCGGTTGAAAAGTTATGGTCGTTTGTATTTACGATGAGCGTCATTTTTATCCTAAGTACGTCTCAACAAATTATGAGCTTAGATCTGGCGTCCGAGTCAAACGTTATGGCCATTCGAATATGCGTGGTCATTCCATTTCAACTTTTAATCGCCATGATATATTACAGGCCTCAATCGGACAACCGAGTCAAAACTTTAGGCCGTCGGAATTCTCCCGAGTCTTCCATGTTAAATTTTGAGCGTCGCGATAGGTTACTTTCCTTATTCGGAGATCCGGAGCAAAAGTTATGGCCCTTTGTATTTGCGATGGGCATCATTTTTTTCCTAAGAGCGTCTCAACAAATTATGAGCTTAGATCGGGCATCCGAGTCAAACGTTATGGCCGTCCGAATATGCATGGGCATTCCATTTCAACTTTTAATCGCCATGATATATTACGAGCCTCAATCGGACATCCGAGTCAAAACTTTTTCCAGTTGGAATTCTCCCGAGTTTTCCATGTTAAATTTTGAGCGTCGCGATAGGTTACTTGCCTTATTAGGAGATCCGATGGAAAAGTTATGGTCGTTTGTATTTGCGATGGGCTTCATTTTTATCCTAAGTGCGTCTCAACAAATTATGAGCTTAGATCGGGCCTCCGAGTGAAATGTTATGGCCGTCCGAATATGCGTCGTCATTCCATTTGAACTTTTAATCGCCATGATATATTACAGGCCTCAATCGGACATTCGAGTCAAAACATTAGCCCGTCGGAATCCACCCGAGTCTTCCATGTTAAATTTTGAGCGTCGCGATAGGTTTCTTTCCTTATTCGGAGATCCGTAGGAAAAGTTATCGCCGTTTGTAATTGCGATGGGCTTCATTTTTATCCTAAGAGCATCTCGATTTATTATGAGCTTCAATCGGGAATCGGAGTCAAACATTATGGCTGTCCGAGTTTGCGTGGTCAGTCCATTTTTACTTTCGAGGGCGATGATATATTATGGGCCTCAATCGGACATCCGAGTCAAAAGTTTTGCCCGTCGTAATTCACCCGAGTCTTCCATGATAAATTTTAAGCGTCACGATAGAATACTTCATTATTCGGAGATCCGAGGAAAGTTATGGCCCTTTGTATTTGCGATGGGCTTCA
>NW_021144140.1:0-42260 GCF_004193775.1 Glycine soja
GATATATTATGCGCCTGAATCGGACCTCCGAGTTAAAAGTTATGACCATTTGAATTTCTGGAGAGCTTCAATTGTTTAATTTCTAGCGTCTCGATATATGATGCGCTTGAATCGGACCTCCGAGTGAAAAGTTATGAGCATTGAATTTCCCTACAACATCCATTATTCAATTTCGATTGTCTCGATATATTATGCGCCTGAATCGGACCTCCGAGTGAAAAGTTATGACCATTTGAATTTCTCGAGAGCTTCAATTGTTCAATTTCGAGCGTCTCGATATATTATGCGCCTGAATCTGACCTCCGAGTGAATAGTTTTGACCATTTGAATTTCTCGAGAGCTTCAATTGTTCAATTTCGAGCGTCTCGATATATTATCCGCCTGAATTGGACCTCCGAGTGAAAAGTTATGACCATTTGAATTTCTCGAGAGCTTCAATTGTTCAATTTCGAGCGTGTCGATATATTATCCGCCTGAATCGGACCTCCGAGTGAAACGTTATGAGCATTTGAATTTCTCGACAGCTTCCGTTATTCAATTTCGAGCATCTCGATATATTATGCGCCCGAATCGGACCTCTGAGTGAAAAGTTATGACCATTTGAATTTCTCGAGAGCTTCTGTTGTTCAATTTCGAGCGTCTCGATAAATTATGCGCCTGAATCTGACCTGCGAGTGAAAAGTTATAACCATTTGAATTTCTCGAGAGCTTCCATTGCACAATTTCAAGGGTCTCGATATATTATCCGCCTGAATCGGACCTCCGAGTGAAAAGTTATGACCATTTGAATTTCTAGAGAGCTTCAATTGTTCAATTTCGAGCGTCTCGATATATTATCCGCCTGAATCGGACCTCCGAGTTAAAAGTTATGACCAGTTGAATTTCTCGAGAGCTTCCGTTGTTCAATTTCTAGTGTCTCGATATATTATGCGCCTGAATCGGACCTCCGAGTGAAAAGTTATGACCATTTGAATTTCTCGAGAGCTTCAATTGTTCAATTTCAAGCGTCTCGATATATTATCCGCCTGAATCGGACCTCCGAGTGAAAAGTTATGACCATTTGAATTTCTCGAGAGCTTCAATAGTTCAATTTCGAGCGTCTCGATATATTCTCCGCCTGAATCGGACCTCCGAGTAAAAAGTTATGACTAGTTGAATTTCTCGAGAGCTTCCGTTGTTCAATTTCTAGTGTCTCGATATATTATGCGCCTGAATCGGACCACTGAGTGAAAAGTTATGACCATTTGAATTTTTCGAGAGCTTCCATTGTTCAATTTCGAGCGTCTCGATATATTATGCGCCTGAATCGGACCTCCGAGTTAAAAGTTATGACCATTTGAATTTCTGGAGAGCTTCAATTGTTTAATTTCTAGCGTCTCGATATATGATGCGCCTGAATCGGACCTCCGAGTGAAAAGTTATGAGCATTTGAATTTCTCTACAGCATCCATTATTCAATTTCGATCGGCTCGATATATTATGCGCCTGAATCGGACCTCCGAGTAAAAAGTTATGACCATTTGAATTTCTCGAGAGCTTCAATTGTTCAATTTCGAGCGTCTCGATATATTATGCGCCTGAATCTGACCTCCGAGTGAAAAGTTTTGACCATTTGAATTTCTCGAGAGCTTCAATTGTTCAATTTCGAGCGTCTCGATATATTATCCGCCTGAATTGGACCTCCGAGTGAAAAGTTATGACCATTTGAATTTCTCGAGAGCTTCAATTGTTCAATTTCGAGCGTGTCGATATATTATCCGCCTGAATCGGACCTCCGAGTTAAAAGTTATGACCAGTTGAATTTCTCGAGAGCTTCCGTTGTTCAATTTCTAGTGTCTCGATATATTATGCGCCTGAATCGGATCTCCGAGTGAAAAGTTATGAGCATTTGAATTTCTCGACAGCTTTCGTTATTCAATTTCGAGCATCTCGATATATTATGCGCCCGAATCGGACCTCCGAGTGAAAAGTTATGACCATTTGAATTTCTCTAGAGCTTCCGTTATTCAATTTCTAGCGTCTCGATATATTATCGCCTGAATCGGACATCCGAGTGAAAAGTTATGAGCATCTGAATTTCTCGACAGCATCCGTTATTCAATTTCGAGCGTCTAGATATATTATGCGCCTGAATCGGACCTCCGAGTGAAACGTTATGAGCATTTGAATTTCTCGACAGCTTCCGTTATTCAATTTCGAGCATCTCGATATATTATGCGCCCGAATCGGACCTCTGAGTGAAAAGTTATGACCATTTGAATTTCTCGAGAGCTTCTGTTGTTCAATTTCGAGCGTCTCGATAAATTATGCGCCTGAATCTGACCTGCGAGTGAAAAGTTATAACCATTTGAATTTCTCGAGAGCTTCCATTGCACAATTTCAAGGGTCTCGATATATTATGCGCCTGAATCGGACGTCGAGTGAAAAGTTATGACCATTTGAATTTCTCCAGAGCTTCCGTTGTTCAATTTCGGACGTCTAGATATATTATGCGCCTGAATCGGACCTCCGAGTGAAAAGTTATGAGCATTTGAATTTCTCGACAGCATCCGTTATTCAATTTCGAGCATCTCGATATATTATGCGCCTGAATCAGACCTCTGAGTGAAACGTTATGAGCATTTGAATTTCTCGACAGCATCCGTTATTCAATTTCGAGCGTCTCGATATATTATGTGCCTGAATCGGACCTCCGAGTGAAACGTTATGAGCATTTGAATTTCCTGACAGCTTCCGTTATTTAATTTCGAGCATCTCGATATATTATGCGCCCGAATCGGACCTCCGAGTGAAAAGTTATGACCATTTGAATTTCTCGAGAGCTTCCGTTGTTCAATTTTGAGCGTCTCGATAAATTATGCGCCTGAATCGGACCTCCGAGTGAAAAGTTATGAGCATTGAATTTCTCTACAGCATCCGTTATTCAATTTCGATCGTCTCGATATATTATGCGCCTGAATCGGACCTCCGAGTGAAAAGTTATGACCATTTGAATTTCTCGAGAGCTTCAATTGTTCAATTTCAAGCGTCTCGATATATTATCCGCCTGAATCGGACCTCCGAGTGAAAAGTTATGACCATTTGAATTTCTAGAGAGCTTCAATTGTTCAATTTCGAGCGTCTCGATATATTATCCGCCTGAATCGGACCTCCGAGTTAAAAGTTATGACCAGTTGAATTTCTCGAGAGCTTCCGTTGTTCAATTTCTAGTGTCTCGATATATTATGCGCCTGAATCGGACCTCCGAGTGAAAAGTTATGACCATTTGAATTTCTCGAGAGCTTCAATTGTTCAATTTCAAGCGTCTCGATATATTATCCGCCTGAATCGGACGTCCGAGTGAAAAGTTATGACCATTTGAATTTCTCCAGAGCTTCTGTTGTTCAATTTCGGACGTCTAGATATATTATGCGCCTGAATCGGACCTCCGAGTGAAAAGTTATGAGCATTTGAATTTCTCGAGAGCTTCCATTGCACAATTTCAAGGGTCTCGATATATTATGCGCCTGAATCGGACCTCCGAGTGAAAAGTTATGACCATTTGAATTTCTCCAGAGCTTTCGTTGTTCAATTTCGGACGTCTAGATATATTATGCGCCTGAATCGGACCTCCGAGTGAAAAGTTATGAGCATTTGAATTTCTCGACAGCATCCGTTATTCAATTTCGAGCATCTCGATATATTATGCGCCCGAATCGGACCTCTGAGTGAAACGTTATGAGCATTTGAATTTCTTGACAGCTTCCGTTATTCAATTTCGAGCATCTCGATATATTATGCGCCCGAATCGGACCTCTGAGTGAAAAGTTATGACCATTTGAATTTCTCGAGAGCTTCTGTTGTTCAATTTCGAGCGTCTCGATATATTATGCGCCTGAATCTGACCTCCGAGTGAAAAGTTATGACCATTTGAATTTCTCGAGAGCTTCCATTGCACAATTTCAAGGGTCTCGATATATTATGCGCCTGAATCGGACCTCCGAGTGAAAAGTTATGACCATTTGAATTTCTCCAGAGCTTCCGTTGTTCAATTTCGGACGTCTAGATATATTATGCGCCTGAATCGGACCTCCGAGTGAAAAGTTATGACATTTGAATTTCTCGACAGCTTCCGTTTTCAATTTCGAGCTCTCGATATATTATGCGCCTGAATCGACCTCTGAGTGAAAAGTTATGACCATTTGAATTTCTCGAGAGCTTCCGTTATTCAATTTCGAGCGTCTCGATATATTATGCGCCTGAATCGGACCTCCGAGTGAAAGTTATGAGCATTTGAATTTCTCGACAGCTTCCTTATTCAATTTCGAGCATCTCGATAATTATGCGCCTGAATCGGACCTCCGAGTGAAAAGTTATGACCATTTGAATTTCTCGAGAGCTTCCATTGTTCAATTTTGAGCGTCTCGATATATTATCCGCCTGAATCGGACCTCCGAGTGAAAAGTTATGACCATTTGAATTTCTAGAGAGCTTCAATTGTTCAATTTCGAGCGTCTCGATATATTATCCGCCTGAATCGGACCTCCGAGTTAAAAGTTATGACCAGTTGAATTTCTCGAGAGCTTCCGTTGTTCAATTTCTAGTGTCTCGATATATTATGCGCCTGAATCGGACCTCCGAGTGAAATGTTGTGAGCATTTGAATTTCTCGACAGCTTTCGTTATTCAATTTCGAGCATCTCGATATATTATGCGCCCGAATCGGACCTCCGAGTGAAAAGTTATGACCATTTGAATTTCTCCAGAGCTTCCGTTATTCAATTTCTAGCGTCTCGATATATTATGCGCCTGAATCGGACCTCCGAGTGAAAAGTTATGAGCATCTGAATTTCTCGACAGCATCCGTTATTCAATTTCGAGCGTCTAGATATATTATGCGCCTGAATCGGACCTCCGAGTGAAACGTTATGAGCATTTGAATTTCTCGACAGCTTCCGTTATTCAATTTCGAGCATCTCGATATATTATGCGCCCGAATCGGACCTCTGAGTGAAAAGTTATGACCATTTGAATTTCTCGAGAGCTTCTGTTGTTCAATTTCGAGCGTCTCGATAAATTATGCGCCTGAATCTGACCTGCGAGTGAAAAGTTATGACCATTTGAGTTTCTCGAGAGCTTCCATTGCACAATTTCAAGGGTCTCGATATATTATGCGCCTGAATCGGACCTCCGAGTGAAAAGTTATGACCATTTGAATTTCTCCAGAGCTTTCGTTGTTCAATTTCGGACGTCTAGATATATTATGCGCCTGAATCGGACCTCCGAGTGAAAAGTTATGAGCATTTGAATTTCTCGACAGCATCCATTATTCAATTTCGAGCATCTCGATATATTATGCGCCTGAATCAGACCTCTGAGTGAAACGTTATGAGCATTTGAATTTCTCGACAGCATCCGTTATTCAATTTCGAGCGTCTCGATATATTATGTGCCTGAATCGGACCTCCGAGTGAAACGTTATGAGCATTTGAATTTCCTGACAGCTTCCGTTATTTAATTTCGAGCATCTCGATATATTATGCGCCCGAATCGGACCTCCGAGTGAAAAGTTATGACCATTTGAATTTCTCGAGAGCTTCCGTTGTTCAATTTTGACCGTCTCGATAAATTATGCTTCTGAATCGGACCTCCGAGTGAAAAGTTATGACCATTTGAATTTCTCGAGAGCTTCCATTGCTCAATTTCAAGGGTCTCGATATATTTTGCGCCTGAATCAGACCTCCGAGTGAAAAGTTATGAGCATTTGAATTTCTCGACAGCTTCCATTATTCAATTTCGAGCGTCTCGATATATTATGCGCCTGAATCGGACCTCCGAGTGAAAAGTTATGACCATTTGAATTTCTCGAGAGCTTCCATTGCTCAATTTCGAGCGTCTGGATATCTTATGCGCCTGAATCTGACCTCCGAGTGAAAAGTTATGACCATTTGAATTTCTCGAGAGCTTCCATTGTTAAATTTCGGGCGTCTCGATATATTATGCATCAGAATCGAACCTCCGAGTGAAAAGTTTGGACCATCTAAATTTCTCGAGAGCTTCCGTAGTTCAATTTCGGGCGTCTCGATATATTATGCGTCTGAATCGGACCTCCGAGCTAAATGTTATGACCATTTGAATTTCTCGAGAGCTTCAATTGTTCAATTTCGAGAGTCTCGATATATTATCCGCCTGAATCGGACCTCCGAGTAAAAAGTTATGACTAGTTGAATTTCTCGAGAGCTTCCGTAGTTCAATTTCGAGCGTCTCGATATATTATGCGCCTGAATCGGACCTCCGAGTTAAAAGTTATGACCATTTGAATTTCTCGAGAGCTTCAATTGTTTAATTTCTAGCGTCTCGATATATGATGCGCCTGAATCGGACCTCCGAGCGAAAAGTTATGAGCATTTGAATTTCTCTACAGCATCCGTTATTCAATTTCGATCGTCTCGATATATTATGCGCCTGAATCGGACCTCCGAGTGAAAAGTTATGACCATTTGAATTTCTCGAGAGCTTCCGTTGTTCAGTTTCGGACGTCTAGATATATTATGCGCCTGAATCGGACCTCTGAGTGAAAAGTTATGAGCATTTGAATTTCTCGACAGCATCCGTTATTCAATTTTGAGCGTCTCGATATATTATGCGCCTGAATCAGACCTCTGAGTGAAACGTTATGACCATTTGAATTTCTTGAGCGCATCCGTTATTCAATTTCTAGCGTCTCGATATATTATGCGCCTGAATCGGACCTCCGAGTGAAAAGTTATAAGCATTTGAATTTCTCGACAGCATCCGTTATTCAATTTAGAGCGTCTAGATATATTATGCGCTTGAATCGGACCTCCGAGTAAAACGTTATGAGCATTTGAATTTCTCGACAGCTTCCGTTATTCAATTTCGAGCCTCTCGATATATTATGCGCCTGAATCGGACCTCCGAGTGAAAAGTTATGACCATTTGAATTTCTCGAGAGCTTCCATTGCTCAATTTCGAGCGTCTGGATATATTATGCGCCTTAATCTGACCTCCGAGTGAAAAGTTATGACCATTTGAATTTCTCGAGAGCTTCCATTGTTCAATTTCAGGCTTCTCGATATATTATGCGCTTGAAACGGACCTCCGAATGAAAAGTTATGACCATTAGAATTTCTCGAGAGCTTCCATTGCTCAATTTCGAGCGTCTAGATATATTATGCGCCTGAATCGAACCTCCGAGTGAAAAGTTATGACCATTTGAATTTCTCGAGAGCTTCCAGTGTTCAATTTCGAGCGTCTTGATATATTATGCGCCTGAATCTAACCTCCGAGTGAAATGTTATGACCATTTGAATTTCTCGAGAGCTTCCGTAGTTCAATTTAAAGCGTCTCGATATATTATGCGCCTGAATCGGACCTCCGAGTGAAAAGTTATGACCATTTGAATTTCTCGAGAGCTTCAATTGTTCAATTTCGAGAGTCTCGATATATTATGCGCCTGAATCGGACCTCCGAGTGAAAAGTTATGACCATTTGAATTTCTCGAGAGCTTCCAGTGTTCAATTTCGAGCGTCTTGATATATGATGCGCCTGAATCTAACCTCCGAGTGAAATGTTATGACCATTTGAATTTCTCGAGAGCTTCCGTAGTTCAATTTCGAGCGTCTCGATATATTATGCGCCTGAATCGGACCTCCGAGTGAAAAGTTATGACCATTTGAATTTCTCGAGAGCTTCAATTGTTCAATTTCGAGCGTCTCGATATATTATCCGCCTGAATCGGACCTCCGAGTTAAAAGTTATGACCAGTTGAATTTCTCGAGAGTTTCCGTTGTTCAATTTCTAGTGTCTCGATATATTATGCGCCTGAATCAGACCACCGAGTGAAAAGTTATGACCATTTGAATTTTTCGAGAGCTTCCATTGTTCAATTTCGAGCGTCTTGATATATTATGCGCCTGAATCTGACCTCCAAGTTAAAAGTTTTGACCATTAGAATTTCTCGAGAGCTTCAATTGTTTAATTTCTAGCGTCTCGATATATGATGCGCCTGAATCGGACCTCCGAGTGAAAAGTTATGAGCATTTGAATTTCTCTACAGCATCCGTTATTCAATTTCGATCGTCTCGATATATTATGCGCCTGAATCGGACCTCCGAGTGAAAAGTTATGAGCATTTGAATTTCTCGACAGCATCCGTTATTCAATTTCGAGCGTCTAGATATATTATGCGCCTGAATCGGACCTCTGAGTGAAACGTTATGAGCATTTGAATTTCTCGACAGCTTCCGTTATTCAATTTCGAGCCTCTCGATATATTATGCGCCTGAATCGGACCTCCGAGTGAAAAGTTATGACCATTTGAATTTCTCGAGAGCTTCCATTGCTCAATTTCGAGCGTCTGGATATATTATGCGCCTGAATCTGACCTCCGAGTGAAAAGTTATGACCATTTGAATTTCTCGAGAGCTTCCATTGTTCAATTTCAGGCTTCTCGATATATTATGCGCTTGAAACGGACCTCCGAATGAAAAGTTATGACCATTAGAATTTCTCGAGAGCTTCCATTGCTCAATTTCGAGCGTCTAGATATATTATGCGCCTGAATCGGACCTCCGAGTGAAAAGTTATGACCATTTGAATTTCTCGAGAGCTTCCAGTGTTCAATTTCGAGCGTCTTGATATATTATGCGCCTGAATCTAACCTCCGAGTGAAATGTTATGACCATTTGAATTTCTCGAGAGCTTCCGTAGTTCAATTTCGAGCGTCTCGATATATTATGCGCCTGAATCGGACCTCCGAGTGAAAAGTTATGACCATTTGAATTTCTCGAGAGCTTCAATTGTTCAATTTCGAGCGTCTCGATATATTATCCGCCTGAATCGGACCTCCGAGTTAAAAGTTATGACCAGTTGAATTTCTCGAGATCTTCCGTTGTTTAATTTCTAGTGTCTCGATATATTATGCGCCTGAATCAGACCATCGATTGAAAAGTTATGACCATTTGAATTTTTCGAGAGATTCCATTGTTCAATTTCGAGCGTCTCGATATATTATGCGCCTGAATCTAACCTCCGAGTGAAAAGTTATGAGCAATTGAATTTCTCGACAGCATCCGTTATTCAATTTCGAGCATCTAGATATATTATGCGCCTGAATCGGACCTCCGAGTGAAAAGTTATGACCATTTGAATTTCTCGAGAGCTTCCGTAGTTCAATTTCGAGCGTCTCGATATATTATGCGCCTGAATCGGACCTCCGAGTGAAAAGTTATGAGCATCTGAATTTCTCGACAGCATCCGTTATTCAATTTCGAGCGTCTAGATATATTATGCGCCTGAATCGGACCTCCGAGTTAAAAGTTATGACCATTTGAATTTCTCGAGAGCTTCCGTAGTTCAATTTCGAGCGTCTCGATATATTATGCGCCTTAATCAGACCTCCGAGTGAAAAGTTACGACCATTTGAATTTCTCGAGAGCTTCCATTGTTCAATTTCGAGTGTCTCGAAATATTATGTGCCTGAATCGGACCTCCGAGTGAAAAGTTATGACCATTTGAATTTCTCGAGAGCTTCCAGTGTTCAATTTCGAGCGTCTTGATATATGATGCGCCTGAATCTAACCTCCGAGTGAAATGTTATGACCATTTGAATTTCTCGAGAGCTTCCGTAGTTCAATTTCGAGCGTCTCGATATATTATGCGCCTGAATCGGACCTCCGAGTGAAAAGTTATGACCATTTGAATTTCTCGAGAGCTTCAATTGTTCAATTTCGAGCGTCTCGATATATTATCCGCCTGAATCGGACCTCCGAGTTAAAATTTATGACCAGTTGAATTTCTCGAGAGCTTCCATTGCTCAATTTCGAGCGTCTCGATATATTATGCGCCTGAATCGGACCTCCGAGTGAAAAGTTATGACCATTTGAATTTCTCGAGAGCTTCAATTGTTCAATTTCGAGAGTCTCGATATATTATGCGCCTGAATCGGACCTCCGAGTGAAAAGTTATGACCATTTGAATTTCTCGAGAGCTTCCAGTGTTCCATTTCGAGCGTCTTGATATATTATGCGCCTAAATCTAACCTCCGAGTGAAATGTTATGACCATTTGAATTTCTCGAGAGCTTCCGTAGTTCAATTTCGAGCGTCTCGATATATTATGCGCCTGAATCGGACCTCCGAGTGAAAAGTTATGACCATTTGAATTTCTCGAGAGCTTCAATTGTTCAATTTCGAGCGTCTCGATATATTATCCGCCTGAATCGGACCTCCGAGTTAAAAGTTATGACCAGTTGAATTTCTCGAGAGCTTCCGTTGTTCAATTTCTAGTGTCTCGATATATTATGCGCCTGAATCAGACCACCGATTGAAAAGTTATGACCATTTGAATTTTTCGAGAGATTCCATTGTTCAATTTCGAGCGTCTCGATATATTATGCGCCTGAATCTGACCTCCGAGTGAAAAGTTTTGACCATTTGAATTTCTCGAGAGTTTCAATTGTTTAATTTCGAGCTTCTCGATATATGATGCGCCTGAATCGGACCTCCGAGTGAAAAGTTATGAGCATTTGAATTTCTATACAGCATCCGTTATTCAATTTCGATCGTCTCGATATATTATGCGCCTGAATCGGACCTCCGAGTGAAAAGTTATGACCATTTGAATTTCTCGAGAGCTTCAATTGTTCAATTTCGAGCGTCTCGATATATTATCCGCCTGAATCGGACCTCCGAGTTAAAAGTTATGACCAGTTGCATTTCTCGAGAGCTTCCGTTGTTCAATTTCTAGTGTCTCGATATATGATGCGTCTGAATCTGACCACCGAGTGAAAAGTTATGACCATTTCAATTTTTCGAGAGCTTCCATTGTTCAATTTCGAGCGTGTCGATATATTATGCGCCTGAATCTGACCTCCGAGTGAAAAGTTTTGACCATTTGAATTTCTCGAGAGCTTCAATTGTTTAATTTCTAGCGTCTCGATATATTATGCGCCTGAATCGGACCTCCGAGTAAAAAGTTATGAGCATTTGAATTTCTCTACAGCATCCGTTATTCAATTTCGAGCGTCTCGATATATTATGCGCCTGAATCGGACCTCCGAGTGAAAAGTTATGAGCATTTGAATTTCTCGGCAGCTTCCGTTATTCAATTTCGGACGTCTAGATATATTATGCGCCTGAATCGGACCTCCGAGTGAAAAGTTATGAGCATTTGAATTTCTCGACAGCATCCGTTATTCAATTTCGAGCGTCTCGATATATTATGCGCCTGAATCAGACCTCTGAGTGAAACGTTATGAGCATTTGAATTTCTCGACAGCATCCGTTATTCAATTTCTAGCGTCTCGATATATTATGCGCCTGAATCGGACCTCCGAGTGAAAAGTTATGACCATTTGAATTTCTCGAGAGCTTCCATTGCTCAATTTCAAGGGTCTCGATATATTATCCGCCTGAATCGGACCTCAGAGTTAAAAGTTATGACCAGTTGAATTTCTCGAGAGCTTCCGTTGTTCAATTTCTAGTGTATCGATATATTATGCGTCTGAATCGGATCACCGAGTGAAAAGTTATGACCATTTGAATTTTTCGAGAGCTTCCATTATTCAATTTCGAGCGTCTCGATATATTATGCGCCTGAATCTGACCTCCGAGTGAAAAGTTTTGACCATTTGAATTTCTCGAGAGCTTCAATTGTTTAATTTCTAGGGTCTCGATATATTATGCGCCTGAATTGGACCTCCCACTAAAAAGTTATGAGCATTTGAATTTCTCTACAGCATCCGCTATTCAATTTCGACCGTCTCGATATATTATGCGCCTGAATCGGACCTCCGAGTGAAAAGTTATGAGCATTTGAATTTGTCGACAACTTCCGTTATTCAATTTCGAGCATCTCGATATATTATGCGCCCGAATCGGACCTTCGAGTGAAAAGTTATGACCATTTGAATTTCTCGAGAGCTTCCAGTGTTCAATTTCGAGCGTCTCGATATATTATGCGCCTGAATCTAACCTCCGAGTGAAAAGTTATGAGCATCTGAATTTCTCGACAGCATCCGTTATTCAATTTCGAGCGTCTAGATATATTATGCGCCTGAATCGGACCTCCGAGTGAAAAGTTATGACCATTTGAATTTCTCGAGATCTTCCGTTGTTCAATTTCTAGTGTCTCGATATATTATGCGCCTGAATCAGACCATCGATTGAAAAGTTATGACCATTTGAATTTTTCGAGAGATTCCATTGTTCAATTTCGAGCGTCTCGATATATTATGCGCCTGAATCTAACCTCCGAGTGAAAAGTTATGAGCAATTGAATTTCTCGACAGCATCCGTTATTCAATTTCGAGCATCTAGATATATTATGCGCCTGAATCGGACCTCCGAGTGAAAAGTTATGACCATTTGAATTTCTCGAGAGCTTCCGTAGTTCAATTTCGAGCGTCTCGATATATTATGCGCCTGAATCGGACCTCCGAGTGAAAAGTTATGAGCATCTGAATTTCTCGACAGCATCCGTTATTCAATTTCGAGCGTCTAGATATATTATGCGCCTGAATCGGACCTCCGAGTTAAAAGTTATGACCATTTGAATTTCTCGAGAGCTTCCGTAGTTCAATTTCGAGCGTCTCGATATATTATGCGCCTGAATCGGACCTCCGAGTGAAAAGTTATGACCATTTGAATTTCTCGAGAGCTTCAATTGTTCAATTTCGAGAGTCTCGATATATTATGCGCCTGAATCGGACCTCCGAGTGAAAAGTTATGACCATTTGAATTTCTCGAGAGCTTCCAGTGTTCAATTTCGAGCGTCTTGATATATGATGCGCCTGAATCTAACCTCCGAGTGAAATGTTATGACCATTTGAATTTCTCGAGAGCTTCCGTAGTTCAATTTCGAGCGTCTCGATATATTATGCGCCTGAATCGGACCTCCGAGTGAAAAGTTATGACCATTTGAATTTCTCGAGAGCTTCAATTGTTCAATTTCGAGCGTCTCGATATATTATCCGCCTGAATCGGACCTCCGAGTTAAAATTTATGACCAGTTGAATTTCTCGAGAGCTTCCATTGCTCAATTTCGAGCGTCTCGATATATTATGCGCCTGAATCGGACCTCCGAGTGAAAAGTTATGACCATTTGAATTTCTCGAGAGCTTCAATTGTTCAATTTCGAGAGTCTCGATATATTATGCGCCTGAATCGGACCTCCGAGTGAAAAGTTATGACCATTTGAATTTCTCGAGAGCTTCCAGTGTTCCATTTCGAGCGTCTTGATATATTATGCGCCTAAATCTAACCTCCGAGTGAAATGTTATGACCATTTGAATTTCTCGAGAGCTTCCGTAGTTCAATTTCGAGCGTCTCGATATATTATGCGCCTGAATCGGACCTCCGAGTGAAAAGTTATGACCATTTGAATTTCTCGAGAGCTTCAATTGTTCAATTTCGAGCGTCTCGATATATTATCCGCCTGAATCGGACCTCCGAGTTAAAAGTTATGACCAGTTGCATTTCTCGAGAGCTTCCGTTGTTCAATTTCTAGTGTCTCGATATATGATGCGTCTGAATCTGACCACCGAGTGAAAAGTTATGACCATTTCAATTTTTCGAGAGCTTCCATTGTTCAATTTCGAGCGTGTCGATATATTATGCGCCTGAATCTGACCTCCGAGTGAAAAGTTTTGACCATTTGAATTTCTCGAGAGCTTCAATTGTTTAATTTCTAGCGTCTCGATATATTATGCGCCTGAATCGGACCTCCGAGTAAAAAGTTATGAGCATTTGAATTTCTCTACAGCATCCGTTATTCAATTTCGAGCGTCTCGATATATTATGCGCCTGAATCGGACCTCCGAGTGAAAAGTTATGAGCATTTGAATTTCTCGGCAGCTTCCGTTATTCAATTTCGGACGTCTAGATATATTATGCGCCTGAATCGGACCTCCGAGTGAAAAGTTATGAGCATTTGAATTTCTCGACAGCATCCGTTATTCAATTTCGAGCGTCTCGATATATTATGCGCCTGAATCAGACCTCTGAGTGAAACGTTATGTGCATTTGAATTTCTCGACAGCATCCGTTATTCAATTTCTAGCGTCTCGATATATTATGCGCCTGAATCGGACCTCCGAGTGAAAAGTTATGACCATTTGAATTTCTCGAGAGCTTCCATTGCTCAATTTCAAGGGTCTCGATATATTATCCGCCTGAATCGGACCTCAGAGTTAAAAGTTATGACCAGTTGAATTTCTCGAGAGCTTCCGTTGTTCAATTTCTAGTGTATCGATATATTATGCGTCTGAATCGGATCACCGAGTGAAAAGTTATGACCATTTGAATTTTTCGAGAGCTTCCATTATTCAATTTCGAGCGTCTCGATATATTATGCGCCTGAATCTGACCTCCGAGTGAAAAGTTTTGACCATTTGAATTTCTCGAGAGCTTCAATTGTTTAATTTCTAGGGTCTCGATATATTATGCGCCTGAATTGGACCTCCCACTAAAAAGTTATGAGCATTTGAATTTCTCTACAGCATCCGCTATTCAATTTCGACCGTCTCGATATATTATGCGCCTGAATCGGACCTCCGAGTGAAAAGTTATGAGCATTTGAATTTGTCGACAACTTCCGTTATTCAATTTCGAGCATCTCGATATATTATGCGCCCGAATCGGACCTTCGAGTGAAAAGTTATGACCATTTGAATTTCTCGAGAGCTTCCAGTGTTCAATTTCGAGCGTCTCGATATATTATGCGCCTGAATCTAACCTCCGAGTGAAAAGTTATGAGCATCTGAATTTCTCGACAGCATCCGTTATTCAATTTCGAGCGTCTAGATATATTATGCGCCTGAATCGGACCTCCGAGTGAAAAGTTATGACCATTTGAATTTCTCGAGATCTTCCGTTGTTCAATTTCTAGTGTCTCGATATATTATGCGCCTGAATCAGACCATCGATTGAAAAGTTATGACCATTTGAATTTTTCGAGAGATTCCATTGTTCAATTTCGAGCGTCTCGATATATTATGCGCCTGAATCTAACCTCCGAGTGAAAAGTTATGAGCAATTGAATTTCTCGACAGCATCCGTTATTCAATTTCGAGCATCTAGATATATTATGCGCCTGAATCGGACCTCCGAGTGAAAAGTTATGACCATTTGAATTTCTCGAGAGCTTCCGTAGTTCAATTTCGAGCGTCTCGATATATTATGCGCCTGAATCGGACCTCCGAGTGAAAAGTTATGAGCATCTGAATTTCTCGACAGCATCCGTTATTCAATTTCGAGCGTCTAGATATATTATGCGCCTGAATCGGACCTCCGAGTTAAAAGTTATGACCATTTGAATTTCTCGAGAGCTTCCGTAGTTCAATTTCGAGCGTCTCGATATATTATGCGCCTGAATCGGACCTCCGAGTGAAAAGTTATGACCATTTGAATTTCTCGAGAGCTTCAATTGTTCAATTTCGAGAGTCTCGATATATTATGCGCCTGAATCGGACCTCCGAGTGAAAAGTTATGACCATTTGAATTTCTCGAGAGCTTCCAGTGTTCAATTTCGAGCGTCTTGATATATGATGCGCCTGAATCTAACCTCCGAGTGAAATGTTATGACCATTTGAATTTCTCGAGAGCTTCCGTAGTTCAATTTCGAGCGTCTCGATATATTATGCGCCTGAATCGGACCTCCGAGTGAAAAGTTATGACCATTTGAATTTCTCGAGAGCTTCAATTGTTCAATTTCGAGCGTCTCGATATATTATCCGCCTGAATCGGACCTCCGAGTTAAAATTTATGACCAGTTGAATTTCTCGAGAGCTTCCATTGCTCAATTTCGAGCGTCTCGATATATTATGCGCCTGAATCGGACCTCCGAGTGAAAAGTTATGACCATTTGAATTTCTCGAGAGCTTCAATTGTTCAATTTCGAGAGTCTCGATATATTATGCGCCTGAATCGGACCTCCGAGTGAAAAGTTATGACCATTTGAATTTCTCGAGAGCTTCCAGTGTTCCATTTCGAGCGTCTTGATATATTATGCGCCTAAATCTAACCTCCGAGTGAAATGTTATGACCATTTGAATTTCTCGAGAGCTTCCGTAGTTCAATTTCGAGCGTCTCGATATATTATGCGCCTGAATCGGACCTCCGAGTGAAAAGTTATGACCATTTGAATTTCTCGAGAGCTTCAATTGTTCAATTTCGAGCGTCTCGATATATTATCCGCCTGAATCGGACCTCCGAGTTAAAAGTTATGACCAGTTGAATTTCTCGAGAGCTTCCGTTGTTCAATTTCTAGTGTCTCGATATATTATGCGCCTGAATCAGACCACCGATTGAAAAGTTATGACCATTTGAATTTTTCGAGAGATTCCATTGTTCAATTTCGAGCGTCTCGATATATTATGCGCCTGAATCTGACCTCCGAGTGAAAAGTTTTGACCATTTGAATTTCTCGAGAGTTTCAATTGTTTAATTTCGAGCTTCTCGATATATGATGCGCCTGAATCGGACCTCCGAGTGAAAAGTTATGAGCATTTGAATTTCTATACAGCATCCGTTATTCAATTTCGATCGTCTCGATATATTATGCGCCTGAATCGGACCTCCGAGTGAAAAGTTATGACCATTTGAATTTCTCGAGAGCTTCAATTGTTCAATTTCGAGCGTCTCGATATATTATCCGCCTGAATCGGACCTCCGAGTTAAAAGTTATGACCAGTTGCATTTCTCGAGAGCTTCCGTTGTTCAATTTCTAGTGTCTCGATATATGATGCGTCTGAATCTGACCACCGAGTGAAAAGATATGACCATTTCAATTTTTCGAGAGCTTCCATTGTTCAATTTCGAGCGTGTCGATATATTATGCGCCTGAATCTGACCTCCGAGTGAAAAGTTTTGACCATTTGAATTTCTCGAGAGCTTCAATTGTTTAATTTCTAGCGTCTCGATATATTATGCGCCTGAATCGGACCTCCGAGTAAAAAGTTATGAGCATTTGAATTTCTCTACAGCATCCGTTATTCAATTTCGAGCGTCTCGATATATTATGCGCCTGAATCGGACCTCCGAGTGAAAAGTTATGAGCATTTGAATTTCTCGGCAGCTTCCGTTATTCAATTTCGGACGTCTAGATATATTATGCGCCTGAATCGGACCTCCGAGTGAAAAGTTATGAGCATTTGAATTTCTCGACAGCATCCGTTATTCAATTTCGAGCGTCTCGATATATTATGCGCCTGAATCAGACCTCTGAGTGAAACGTTATGAGCATTTGAATTTCTCGACAGCATCCGTTATTCAATTTCTAGCGTCTCGATATATTATGCGCCTGAATCGGACCTCCGAATGAAAAGTTATGACCATTTGAATTTCTCGAGAGCTTCCATTGCTCAATTTCAAGGGTCTCGATATATTATCCGCCTGAATCGGACCTCAGAGTTAAAAGTTATGACCAGTTGAATTTCTCGAGAGCTTCCGTTGTTCAATTTCTAGTGTATCGATATATTATGCGTCTGAATCGGATCACCGAGTGAAAAGTTATGACCATTTGAATTTTTCAAGAGCTTCCATTATTCAATTTCGAGCGTCTCGATATATTATGCGCCTGAATCTGACCTCCGAGTGAAAAGTTTTGACCATTTGAATTTCTCGAGAGCTTCAATTGTTTAATTTCTAGGGTCTCGATATATTATGCGCCTGAATTGGACCTCCCACTAAAAAGTTATGAGCATTTGAATTTCTCTACAGCATCCGTTATTCAATTTCGACCGTCTCGATATATTATGCGCCTGAATCGGACCTCCGAGTGAAAAGTTATGAGCATTTGAATTTGTCGACAACTTCCGTTATTCAATTTCGAGCATCTCGATATATTATGCGCCCGAATCGGACCTTCGAGTGAAAAGTTATGACCATTTGAATTTCTCGAGAGCTTCCAGTGTTCAATTTCGAGCGTCTCGATATATTATGCGCCTGAATCTAACCTCCGAGTGAAAAGTTATGAGCATCTGAATTTCTCGACAGCATCCGTTATTCAATTTCGAGCGTCTAGATATATTATGCGCCTGAATCCGACCTCCGAGTGAAACGTTATGAGCATTTGAATTTCTCGACGGCTTCCGTTATCAAATTTCGAGCATCTCGATATCTTATGCGCCCGAATCGGACCTCTGAGTGAAGAGTTATGACCATTTGAATTTCTCGAGAGCTTCCGTTGTTCAAGTTCGAGCGTCTCGATAAATTATGCGCCTGAATCTGACCTGCGAGTGAAAAGTTATGACCATTTGAATTTCTCGAGAGCTTCCATTGCACAATTTCAAGGGTCTCGATATATTATGCGCCTGAATCGGACCTCCGAGTGAAAAGTTATGACCATTTGAATTTCTCGAGAGCTTCCGTTGTTCAATTTCGGACGTCTAGATATATTATGCTCCTGAATCGGACCTCCGAGTGAAAAGTTATGAGCATTTGAATTTCTCGACAGCATCCGTTATTCAATTTCGAGCGTCTCGATATATTATGCGCCTGAATCAGACCTCTGAGTGAAACGTTATGAGCATTTGAATTTCTCGACAGCATCCGTTATTCAATTTCGAGCGTCTCGATATATTATGTGCCTGAATCGGACCTCCGAGTGAAATGTTATGAGCATTTGAATTTCCTGACAGCTTCCGTTATTTAATTTCGAGCATCTCGATATATTATGCGCCCGAATCGGACCTCCGAGTGAAAAGTTATGACCATTTGAATTTCTCGAGAGCTTCCGTTGTTCAATTTTGAGCGTCTCGATAAATTATGCGCCTGAATCGGACCTCCGAGTGAAAAGTAATGACCATTTGAATTTCTCGAGAGCTTCCATTGCTCAATTTCAAGGGTCTCGATATATTATGCGCCTGAATCAGACCTCCGAGTGAAAAGTTATGAGCATTTGAATTTCTCGACAGCTTCCATTATTCAATTTCGAGCGTCTCGATATATTAAGCGCCTGAATCGGACCTCCGAGTGAAAAGTTATGACCATTTAAATTTCTCGAGAGCTTCCATTGCTCAATTTCGAGCGTCTGGATATTTTATGCGCCTGAATCTGACCTCCGAGTGAAAAGTTATGACCATTTGAATTTCTCGAGAGCTTCCATTGTTAAATTTCGGGCGTCTCGATATATTATGCATCTGAATCGAACCTCCGAGTGAAACGTTTGGGCCATCTGAATTTCTCGAGAGCTTCCGTAGTTCAATTTCGGGCGTCTCGATATGTTATGCGTCTGAATCGGACCTCCGACCTAAAAGTTATGACCATTTGAATTTCTCGAGAGCTTCAATTGTTCAATTTCGAGCGTCTCGATATATTATCCGCCTGAATCAGACCTCCGAGTAAAAAGTAATGACTAGTTGAATTTCTCGAGAGCTTCCGTTGTTCAATTTCTAGTGTCTCGATATATTATGCGCGAGAATCGGACTTCCGAGTGAAAAGTTATGACCATTTGAATTTCTCGAGAGCTTCCGTAGTTCAATTTCGAGCATCTCGATATATTATGCGCCTGAATCGGACCTCCGAGTTAAAAGTTATGACCATTTGAATTTCTCGAGAGCTTCAATTGTTTAATTTCTAGCGTCTCGATATATGATGCGCCTGAATCGGACCTCCGAGTGAAAAGTTATGAGCATTTGAATTTCTCTACAGCATCCGTTATTCAATTTCGATCGTCTCGATATATTATGCGCCTGAATCGGACCTCCGAGTGAAAAGTTATGACCATTTGAATTTCTTGAGAGCTTCCGTTGTTCAATTTCGGACGTCTAGATATATTATGCGCCTGAATCGGACCTCCGAGTGAAAAGTTATGAGCATTTGAATTTCTCGACAGCATCCGTTATTCAATTTCGAGCATCTCGATATATTATGCGCCTGAATGAGACCTCTGAGTGAAACGTTATTACCATTTGAATTTCTCGACAACATCCGTTATTCAATTTCGAGCGTCTCGATATATTATGTGCCTGAATCGGACCTCCGAGTGAAACGTTATGAGCATTTGAATTTCCTGACAGCTTCCGTTATTTAATTTCGAGCATCTCGATATATTATGCACCCGAATCGGACCTCCGAGTGAAAAGTTATGACCATTTGAATTTCTCGAGAGCTTCCATTGCTCAATTTCGAGCGTCTGGATATATTATGCGCCTGAATCTGACCTCAGAGTGAAAAGTTATGAGCATTTGAATTTCTCGATAGCTTCCATTATTCAATTTCGAGCGTCTCGATATATTATGCGCCTGAATCGGACCTCCGAGTGAAAAGTTATGACCATTTGAATTTCTCGAGAGCTTCCATTGCTAAATTTCGAGCGTCTGGATATATTATGCGCCTGAATCTGACCTCCGAGTGAAAAGTTATGACTATTTGAATTTCTCGAGAGCTTCCATTGTTAACCTTCGGGCGTCTCGATATATTATGCATCTGAATCGAACCTCCGAGTGAAACGTTTGGACCATCTGAATTTCTCGAGAGCTTCCGTAGTTCAATTTCGGGCGTCTCGATATATTATGCGTCTGAATCGGACCTCCGAGCTAAAAGTTATGACCATTTGAATTTCTCGAGAGCTTCAATTGTTCAATTTCGAGCGTCTCGATATATTATCCGCCTGAATCGGACCTCCGAGTAAAAAGTTATGACTAGTTGAATTTCTCGAGAGCTTCCGTTGTTCAATTTCTAGTGTCTCGATATATTATGCGTGTGAATCGGACTTCCGAGTGAAAAGTTATGACCAATTGAATTTTTCGAGAGCTTCCATTGTTCAATTTTGAGCGTCTCGATATATTATGCGCCTAAATCAGACATCCGAGTTATTACCATTTGAATTTCTCGACAACATCCGTTATTCAATTTCGAGCGTCTCGATATATTATGTGCCTGAATCGGACCTCCGAGTGAAACGTTATGAGCATTTGAATTTCCTGACAGCTTCCGTTATTTAATTTCGAGCATCTCGATTTACTATGCGCCTGAATCGGACCTCCGAGTTAAAAGTTATGACCATTTGAATTTCTCGAGAGCTTCAATTGTTCAATTTCGAGAGTCTCGATATATTATCCGCCTGAATCGGACCTCCGAGTTAAAAGTTATTAGCATTTGAATTTCTCGACAGCATCCGTTATTCAATTTCGAGCGTCTAGATATATTATGCGCCTGAATCGGACCTCCGAGTGAAAAGTTATGACCATTTGAATTTCTCGAGAGCTTCAATTGTTCAATTTCGAGCGTCTCGATATATTATCCGCCTGAATCGGACCTCCGAGTTAAAAGTTATGACCAGTTGAATTTCTCGAGAGCTTCCGTTGTTCAATTTCTAGTGTCTCGATATATGATGCGTCTGAATCGGACCACCGAGTGAAAAGTTATGACCATTTCAATTTTTCGAGAGCTTCCATTGTTCAATTTCGAGCGTGTCGATATATTATGCGCCTGAATCTGACCTCCGAGTGAAAAGTTTTGACCATTTGAATTTCTCGAGAGCTTCAATTGTTTAATTTCTAGCGTCTCGATATATTATGCGCCTGAATCGGACCTCCGAGTAAAAAGTTATGAGCATTTGAATTTCTCGACAGCATCCGTTATTCAATTTCGAGCGTCTCGATATATTATGCGCCTGAATCAGACCTCTGAGTGAAACGTTATGAGCATTTGAATTTCTCGACAGCATCCGTTATTCAATTTCTAGCGTCTCGATATATTATGCGCCTGAATCGGACCTCCGAGTGAAAAGTTATGACCATTTGAATTTCTCGAGAGCTTCCATTGCTCAATTTCAAGGGTCTCGATATATTATCCGCCTGAATCGGACCTCAGAGTTAAAAGTTATGACCATTTGAATTTTTCGAGAGCTTCCATTGTTCAATTTCGAGCGTCTCGATATATTATGCGCCTAAATCAGACATCCGAGTTATTACCATTTGAATTTCTCGACAACATCCGTTATTCAATTTCGAGCGTCTCGATATATTATGTGCCTGAATCGGACCTCCGAGTGAAACGTTATGAGCATTTGAATTTCCTGACAGCTTCCGTTATTTAATTTCGAGCATCTCGATATACTATGCTCCTGAATCGGACCTCCGAGTTAAAAGTTATGACCATTTGAATTTCTCGAGAGCTTCAATTGTTCAATTTCGAGAGTCTCGATATATTATCCGCCTGAATCGGACCTCCGAGTTAAAAGTTATTAGCATTTGAATTTCTCGACAGCATCCGTTATTCAATTTCGAGCGTCTAGATATATTATGCGCCTGAATCGGACCTCCGAGTGAAACATTATGAGCATTTGAATTTCTCGAGAGCTTCAATTGTTCAATTTCGAGCGTCTCGATATATTATGCGCCTGAATCGGACCTCCGAGTGAAAAGTTATGACCATTTGAATTTCTCGAGAGCTTCAATTGTTCAATTTCGAGCGTCTCGATATATTATCCGCCTGAATCGGCCCTCCGAATTAAAAGTTATGAGCATTTGAATTTCTCGACAGCATCCGTTATTCAATTTCGATCGTCTCGATATAT
This sequence comes from Glycine soja, assembly GCF_004193775.1. Classification (NCBI taxonomy): domain Eukaryota; kingdom Viridiplantae; phylum Streptophyta; class Magnoliopsida; order Fabales; family Fabaceae; genus Glycine; species Glycine soja. The sequence goes on from NW_021144140.1 coordinate 22,523, forward strand.
TATGCGCCTGAATCGGACCTCCGAGTGAAAAGTTATGACCATTTGAATTTCACGAGAGCTTCAATTGTTCAATTTCGAGCGTCTCGATATATGATGCGCCTGAATCGGACCTCCGAGTGAAAAGTTATGAGCATTTGAATTTCTCTACAGCATCCGTTATTCAATTTCGATCGTCTCGATATATTATGCGCCTGAATCGGACCTCCGAGTGAAAAGTTATGACCATTTGAATTTCTTGAGAGCTTCCGTTGTTCAATTTCGGACGTCTAGATATATTATGCGCCTGAATCGGACCTCCGAGTGAAAAGTTATGAGCATTTGAATTTCTCGACAGCATCCGTTATTCAATTTCGAGCATCTCGATATATTATGCGCCTGAATGAGACCTCTGAGTGAAACGTTATTACCATTTGAATTTCTCGACAACATCCGTTATTCAATTTCGAGCGTCTCGATATATTATGTGCCTGAATCGGACCTCCGAGTGAAACGTTATGAGCATTTGAATTTCCTGACAGCTTCCGTTATTTAATTTCGAGCATCTCGATATATTATGCACCCGAATCGGACCTCCGAGTGAAAAGTTATGACCATTTGAATTTCTCGAGAGCTTCCATTGCTCAATTTCGAGCGTCTGGATATATTATGCGCCTGAATCTGACCTCAGAGTGAAAAGTTATGAGCATTTGAATTTCTCGATAGCTTCCATTATTCAATTTCGAGCGTCTCGATATATTATGCGCCTGAATCGGACCTCCGAGTGAAAAGTTATGACCATTTGAATTTCTCGAGAGCTTCCATTGCTAAATTTCGAGCGTCTGGATATATTATGCGCCTGAATCTGACCTCCGAGTGAAAAGTTATGACTATTTGAATTTCTCGAGAGCTTCCATTGTTAACCTTCGGGCGTCTCGATATATTATGCATCTGAATCGAACCTCCGAGTGAAACGTTTGGACCATCTGAATTTCTCGAGAGCTTCCGTAGTTCAATTTCGGGCGTCTCGATATATTATGCGTCTGAATCGGACCTCCGAGCTAAAAGTTATGACCATTTGAATTTCTCGAGAGCTTCAATTGTTCAATTTCGAGCGTCTCGATATATTATCCGCCTGAATCGGACCTCCGAGTAAAAAGTTATGACTAGTTGAATTTCTCGAGAGCTTCCGTTGTTCAATTTCTAGTGTCTCGATATATTATGCGTGTGAATCGGACTTCCGAGTGAAAAGTTATGACCAATTGAATTTTTCGAGAGCTTCCATTGTTCAATTTCGAGCGTCTCGATATATTATGCACCTAAATCAGACATCCGAGTTATTACCATTTGAATTTCTCGACAACATCCGTTATTCAATTTCGAGCGTCTCGATATATTATGTGCCTGAATCGGACCTCCGAGTGAAACGTTATGAGCATTTGAATTTCCTGACAGCTTCCGTTATTTAATTTCGAGCATCTCGATTTACTATGCGCCTGAATCGGACCTCCGAGTTAAAAGTTATGACCATTTGAATTTCTCGAGAGCTTCAATTGTTCAATTTCGAGAGTCTCGATATATTATCCGCCTGAATCGGACCTCCGAGTTAAAAGTTATTAGCATTTGAATTTCTCGACAGCATCCGTTATTCAATTTCGAGCGTCTAGATATATTATGCGCCTGAATCGGACCTCCGAGTGAAAAGTTATGACCATTTGAATTTCTCGAGAGCTTCAATTGTTCAATTTCGAGCGTCTCGATATATTATCCGCCTGAATCGGACCTCCGAGTTAAAAGTTATGACCAGTTGAATTTCTCGAGAGCTTCCGTTGTTCAATTTCTAGTGTCTCGATATATGATGCGTCTGAATCGGACCACCGAGTGAAAAGTTATGACCATTTCAATTTTTCGAGAGCTTCCATTGTTCAATTTCGAGCGTGTCGATATATTATGCGCCTGAATCTGACCTCCGAGTGAAAAGTTTTGACCATTTGAATTTCTCGAGAGCTTCAATTGTTTAATTTCTAGCGTCTCGATATATTATGCGCCTGAATCGGACCTCCGAGTAAAAAGTTATGAGCATTTGAATTTCTCGACAGCATCCGTTATTCAATTTCGAGCGTCTCGATATATTATGCGCCTGAATCAGACCTCTGAGTGAAACGTTATGATCATTTGAATTTCTCGACAGCATCCGTTATTCAATTTCTAGCGTCTCGATATATTATGCGCCTGAATCGGACCTCCGAGTGAAAAGTTATGACCATTTGAATTTCTCGAGAGCTTCCATTGCTCAATTTCAAGGGTCTCGATATATTATCCGCCTGAATCGGACCTCAGAGTTAAAAGTTATTATCCGCCTGAATCGGACCTCCGAGTGAAAAGTTATGACCATTTGAATTTCTCGAGAGCTTCCAGTGTTCAATTTCGAGCGTCTTGATATATTATGCGCCTGAATCTAACCTCCGAGTGAAATGTTATGACCGTTTGAATTTCTCGAGAGCTTCCGTAGTTCAATTTCGAGCGTCTCGATATATTATGCGCCTGAATCTGACCTCCGAGTGAAAAGTTTTGATCATTTGAATTTCTCGAGAGCTTCAATTGTTTAATTTCTAGCGTCTCGATATATTATGCGCCTGAATCGGACCTCCGAGTGAAAAGTTATGAGCATTTGAATTTCTCTACAGCATCCGTTATTCAATTTCGAGCGTCTCGATATATTATGCGCCTGAATCGGACCTCCGAGTGAAAAGTTATGACCATTTGAATTTCTCGGCAGCTTCCGTTATTCAATTTCGGACGTCTAGATATATTTTGCGCCTGAATCGGACCTCCGAGGGAAAAGTTATGAGCATTTGAATTTCTCGAGAGCTTCCATTGTTCAGTTTCAGGCTTCTCGATATATTATGCGCTTGAAACGGACCTCCGAATGAAAAGTTATGACCATTTGAATTTCTCGAGTGCTTCCATTGCTCAATTTCGAGCGTCTAGATATATTTTGCGCCTGAATCGGACCTCCGAGTGAAAAGTTATGACCATTTGAATTTCTCGAGAGCTTCAAGTGTTCAATTTCGAGCGTCTTGATATATTATGCGCCTGAATCTAACCTCCGAGTGAAATGTTATGACCATTTGAATTTCTCGAGAGCTTCCGTAGTTCAATTTCGAGCGTCTCGATATATTATGCGCCTGAATCGGACCTCCGAGTGAAAAGTTATGACCATTTGAATTTCTCGAGAGCTTCAATTATTCAATTTCGAGCGTCTCGATATATTATCCGCCTGAATCGGACCTCTAAGTTAAAAGTTATGACCAGTTGAATTTCTCGAGAGCTTCCGTTGTTCAATTTCTAGTGTCTCGATATATTATGCGCCTGAATCAGACCACCGAGTGAAAAGTTATGAGCATTTGAATTTCTCGGCAGCTTCCGTTATTCAATTTCGGACGTCTAGATATATTTTGCGCCTGAATCGGACCTCCGAGTGAAAAGTTATGAGCATTTGAATTTCTCTACAGCATCCGTTATTCAATTTCGAGCGTCTCGATATATTATGCGCCTGAATCGGACCTCCAAGTGAAAAGTTATGACCATTTGAATTTTTCGACAGCTTCCGCTATTCAATTTCGAGCCTCTCGATATATTATGCGCCTGAATCGGACCTCCGAGTGAAAAGTTATGACCATTTGAATTTCTCGAGAGCTTCCATTGCTCAATTTCGAGCGTCTGGATATGTTATGCGCCTGAATCTGACCTCCGAGTGAAAAGTTATGACCATTTGAATTTCTCGAGAGCTTCCATTGTTCAATTTCAGGCTTCTCGATATATTATGCGCTTGAAACGGACCTCCGAATGAAAAGTTATGACCATTTGAATTTCTCGAGTGCTTCCATTTCTCAATTTCGAGCGTCTAGATATATTATGCGCCTGAATCGGACCTCCGAGTGAAAAGTTATGACCATTTGAATTTCTCGAGAGCTTCCAGTGTTCAATTTCGAGCGTCTTGATATATTATGCGCCTGAATCTAACCTCCGAGTGAAATGTTATGACCATTTGAATTTCTCGAGAGCTTCCGTAGTTCAATTTCGAGCGTCTCGATATATTATGCGCCTGAATCGGACCTCCGAGTGAAAAGTTATGACCATTAGAATTTCTCGAGAGCTTCCGGTGTTCAATTTCTAGTGTCTCGATATATTATGCGCCTGAATCAGACAGCCGAGTGAAAAGTTATGACCATTTGAATTTTTCGAGAGCTTCCATTGTTCAATTTCGAGCGTCTCGATATATTATGCGCCTGAATCTGACCTCCGAGTGAAAAGTTTTGATCATTTGAATTTCTCGAGAGCTTCAATTGTTTAATTTCTAGCGTCTCGATATATTATGCGCCTGAATCAGAGCTCCGAGTGAAAAGTTATGACCATTTGAATTTCTCGAGAGCTTCAATTGTTCAATTTCGAGCGTCTCGATATATTATGCGCCTGAATCGGACCTCCGAGTTAAAAGTTATGACCATTAGAATTTCTCGAGAGCTTCCAGTGTTCAATTTCGAGCGTCTTGATATATTATGCGCCTGAATCTAACATCCGAGTGAAATGTTATGACCATTTGAATTTCTCGAGAGCTTCCGTAGTTCAATTTCGAGCGTCTCGATATATTATGCGCCTGAATCGGACCTCCGAGTGAAATGTTATGACCATTTGAATTTCTCGAGAGCTTCAATTGTTCAATTTCGAGCGTCTCGATATATTATCCGCCTGAATCGGACCTCTGAGTTAAAAGTTATGACCAGTTGAATTTCTCGAGAGCTTCCGTTGTTCTATTTCTAGTGTCTCGATATATTATGCGCCTGAATCAGACCACCGAGTGAAAAGTTATGAGCATTTGAATTTCTCGGCAGCTTCCGTTATTCAATTTCGGACGTCTAGATATATTTTGCGCCTGAATCGGACCTCCGAGTGAAAAGTTATGAGCATTTGAATTTCTCTACAGCATCCGTTATTCAATTTCGAGCGTCTCGATATATTATGCGCCTGAATCGGACCTCCAAGTGAAAAGTTATGACCATTTGAATTTTTCGACAGCTTCCGCTATTCAATTTCGAGCTTCTCGATATATTATGCGCCTGAATCGGACCTCCGAGTGAAACGTTATGAGCATTTGAATTTCTCGACAGCTTCCGTTATTCAATTTCGAGCCTCTCGATATATTATGCGCCTGAATCGGACCTCCGAGTGAAAAGTTATGACCATTTGAATTTCTCGAGAGCTTCCATTGCTCAATTTCGAGCGTCTGGATATATTATGCGCCTGAATCTGACCTCCGAGTGAAAAGTTATGACCATTTGAATTTCTCGAGAGCTTCCATTGTTCAATTTCAGGCTTCTCGATATATTATGCGCTTGAAACGGACCTCCGAATGAAAAGTTATGACCATTTGAATTTCTCGAGTGCTTCCATTTCTCAATTTCGAGCGTCTAGATATATTATGCGCCTGAATCGGACCTCCGAGTGAAAAGTTATGACCATTTGAATTTCTCGAGAGCTTCCAGTGTTCAATTTCGAGCGTCTTGATATATTATGCGCCTGAATCTAACCTCCGAGTGAAATGTTATGACCATTTGAATTTCTCGAGAGCTTCCGTAGTTCAATTTCGAGCGTCTCGATATATTATGCGCCTGAATCGGACCTCCGAGTGAAAAGTTATGACCATTTGAATTTCTCGAGAGCTTCAATTGTTCAATTTCGAGCGTCTCGATATATTATGCGCCTGAATCGGACCTCCGAGTGAAAAGTTATGACCATTAGAATTTCTCGAGAGCTTCCGGTGTTCAATTTCTAGTGTCTCGATATATTATGCGCCTGAATCAGACAGCCGAGTGAAAAGTTATGACCATTTGAATTTTTCGAGAGCTTCCATTGTTCAATTTCGAGCGTCTCGATATATTATGCGCCTGAATCGGACCTCCGAGTGAAAAGTTATGACCATTTGAATTTTTCGACAGCTTCCGTTATTCAATTTCGAGCATCTCGATATATTATGCGCCCGAATCGGACCTCCGAGTGAAAAGTTATGACCATTTGAATTTCTCCAGAGCTTCCGTTATTCAATTTCTAGCGTCTCGATATATTATGCGCCTGAATCGGAGCTCCGAGTGAAAAGTTATGACCATTTGAATTTCTCGAGAGCTTCAATTGTTCAATTTTGAGTGTCTCGATATATTATGCGCCTGAATCGGACCTCCGAGTGAAAAGTTATGACCATTTGAATTTCTCGAGAGCTTCCAGTGTTCAATTTCGAGCGTCTTGATATATTATGCGCCTGAATCTAACAACCGAGTTAAATGTTATGACCATTTGAATTTCTCGAGAGCTTCCGTAGTTCAATTTCGAGCGTCTCGATATATTATGCGCCTGAATCGGACCTCCGAGTGAAAAGTTATGACCATTTGAATTTCTCGAGAGATTCAATTGTTCAATTTCGAGCGTCTCGATATATTATCCGCCTGAATCGGACCTCTGAGTTAAAAGTTATGACCAGTTGAATTTCTCGAGAGCTTCCGTTGTTCAATTTCTAGTGTCTCGATATATTATGCGCCCGAATCGGACCTCCGAGTGAAAAGTTATGAGCATTTGAATTTCTCGGCAGCTTCCGTTATTCAATTTCTAGCGTCTCGATATATTATGCGCCTGAATCGGACCTCCGAGTGAATAGTTATGACCATTTGAATTTCTCGAGAGCTTCAATTGTTCAATTTCGAGCGTCTCGATATATTATCCGCCTGAATCAGACCTCCGAGTCAAAAGTTATGAGCATTTGAATTTCTCTACAGCATCCGTTATTCAATTTCGAGCGTCTCGATATATTATGCGCCTGAATCGGACCTCCGAGTGAAAAGTTATGAGCATTTGAATTTCTCGAGAGCTTCCGTAGTTCAATTTCGAGCGTCTCGATATATTATGCGCCTGAATCGGACCTCCGAGTGAAAAGTTTTGATCATTTGAATTTCTCGAGAGGTTCAATTGTTTAATTTCTAGCGTCTCGATATATTATGCGCCTGAATCGGACCTCCGAGTGAAAAGTTATGAGCATTTGAATTTCTCGACAGCATCCGTTATTCAATTTCGAGTGTCTCGATATATTATGCGCCTGAATCAGACAGCCGAGTGAAAAGTTATGACCATTTGAATTTTTCGAGAGCTTCCATTGTTCAATTTCGAGCGTCTCGATATATTATGCGCCTGAATCTGACCTCCGAGTGAAAAGTTTTGATCATTTGAATTTCTCGAGAGCTTCAATTGTTTAATTTCTAGCGTCTCGATATATTATGCGCCTGAATCGGACCTCCGAGTGAAAAGTTATGAGCATTTGAATTTCTCTACAGCATCCGTTATTCAATTTCGAGCGTCTCGATATATTATGCGCCTGAATCGGACCTCCGAGTGAAAAGTTATGACCATTTGAATTTCTCGGCAGCTTCCGTTATTCAATTTCGGACGTCTAGATATATTTTGCGCCTGAATCGGACCTCCGAGTGAAAAGTTATGAGCATTTGAATTTCTCGAGAGCTTCCATTGTTCAGTTTCAGGCTTCTCGATATATTATGCGCTTGAAACGGACCTCCGAATGAAAAGTTATGACCATTTGAATTTCTCAAGTGCTTCCATTGCTCAATTTCGAGCGTCTCGATATATTTTGCGCCTGAATCGGACCTCCGAGTGAAAAGTTATGAGCATTTGAATTTCTCTACAGCATCCGTTATTCAATTTCGAGCGTCTCGATATATTATGCGCCTGAATCGGACCTCCGAGTGAAAAGTTATAACCATTTGAATTTCTCGGCAGCTTCCGTTATTCAATTTCGGACGTCGAGATATATTTTGCGCCTGAATCGGACCTCCGAGTGAAAAGTTATGAGCATTTGAATTTCTCTACAGCATCCGTTATTCAATTTCGAGCGTCTCGATATATTATGCGCCTGAATCGGACCTCCGAGTGAAAAGTTATGACCATTTGAATTTTTCGACAGCTTCCGTTATTCAATTTCGAGCATCTCGATATATTATGCGCCCGAATCGGACCTCCGAGTGAAAAGTTATGACCATTTGAATTTCTCCAGAGCTTCCGTTATTCAATTTCTAGCGTCTCGATATATTATGCGCCTGAATCGGAGCTCCGAGTGAAAAGTTATGACCATTTGAATTTCTCGAGAGCTTCAATTGTTCAATTTTGAGCGTCTCGATATATTATGCGCCTGAATCGGACCTCCGAGTGAAAAGTTATGACCATTTGAATTTCTCGAGAGCTTCCAGTGTTCAATTTCGAGCGTCTTGATATATTATGCGCCTGAATCTAACATCCGAGTTAAATGTTATGACCATTTGAATTTCTCGAGAGCTTCCGTAGTTCAATTTCGAGCGTCTCGATATATTATGCGCCTGAATCGGACCTCCGAGTGAAAAGTTATGACCATTTGAATTTCTCGAGAGATTCAATTGTTCAATTTCGAGCGTCTCGATATATTATCCGCCTGAATCGGACCTCTGAGTTAAAAGTTATGACCAGTTGAATTTCTCGAGAGCTTCCGTTGTTCAATTTCTAGTGTCTCGATATATTATGCGCCCGAATCGGACCTCCGAGTGAAAAGTTATGAGCATTTGAATTTCTCGGCAGCTTCCGTTATTCAATTTCTAGCGTCTCGATATATTATGCGCCTGAATCGGACCTCCGAGTGAAAAGTTATGACCATTTGAATTTCTCGAGAGCTTCAATTGTTCAATTTCGAGCGTCTCGATATATTATCCGCCTGAATCAGACCTCCGAGTAAAAGTTATGAGCATTTGAATTTCTCTACAGCATCCGTTATTCAATTTCGAGCGTCTCGATATATTATGCGCCTGAATCGGACCTCCGAGTGAAAAGTTATGAGCATTTGAATTTCTCGAGAGCTTCCGTAGTTCAATTTCGAGCGTCTCGATATATTATGCGCCTGAATCGGACCTCCGAGTGAAAAGTTTGACATTTGAATTTCTCGAGAGCTTCAATTGTTTAATTTCTAGCGTCTCGATATATTATGCGCCTGAATCGGACCTCCGAGTGAAAAGTTATGAGCATTTGAATTTCTCGACAGCATCCGTTATTCAATTTCGAGCGTCTCGATATATTATGCGCCTGAATCGACACCGAGTGAAAAGTTATGACCATTTGAATTTTCGAGAGCTTCCATTGTTCAATTTCGAGCGTCTCGATATATTATGCGCCTGAATCTGACCTCCGAGTGAAAAGTTTTGACATTTGAATTTCTCGAGAGCTTCAATTGTTTAATTTCTAGCGTCTCGATATATTATGCGCCTGAATCGGACCTCCGAGTGAAAAGTTATGAGCATTTGAATTTCTCTACAGCATCCGTTATTCAATTTCGAGCGTCTCGATATATTATGCGCCTGAATCGGACCTCCGAGTGAAAAGTTATGACCATTTGAATTTCTCGGCAGCTTCCGTTATTCAATTTCGACGTCTCGATATATTATGCGCCTGAATCGGACCTCCGAGTGAAAAGTTATGAGCATTTGAATTTCTCGAGAGCTTCCATTGTTCAATTTCAGGTCTCGATATATTATGCGCCTGAATCGGACCTCCGAGTGAAAAGTTATGACCATTTGAATTTCTCAAGCTTCCATTGTCAATTTCGAGCGTCTCGATATATTATGCGCCTGAATCGGACCTCCGAGTGAAAAGTTATGACCATTTGAATTTCTCGAGAGCTTCAGTGTTCAATTTCGAGCGTCTCGATATATTATGCGCCTGAATCAGACCTCCGAGTGAAAAGTTATGACCATTTGAATTTCTCGAGAGCTTCCGTAGTTCAATTTCGAGCGTCTCGATATATTATGCGCCTGAATCGGACCTCCGAGTGAAAAGTTATGACCATTTGAATTTCTCGAGAGCTTCCATTGTTCAATTTCGAGCGTCTCGATATATTATGCGCCTGAATCGGACCTCCGAGTGAAAAGTTATGACCATTGAATTTCTCGAGAGCTTCCGTGTTCAATTTCTAGTGTCTCGATATATTATGCGCCTGAATTAGACCACCGAGTGAAAAGTTATGACCATTTGAATTTTTCGAGAGCTTCCATTGTTCAATTTCGAGCGTCTCGATATATTATGCGCCTGAATCTGACCTCCGAGTGAAAAGTTTTGACATTTGAATTTCTCGAGAGCTTCATTGTTTAATTTCTAGCGTCTCGATATATTATGCGCCTGAATCGGACCTCCGAGTGAAAAGTTATGAGCATTTGAATTTCTCTACAGCATCCGTTATTCAATTTCGAGCGTCTCGATATATTATGCGCCTGAATCGGACCTCCGAGTGAAAAGTTATGACCATTTGAATTTCTCGAAGCTTCCGTTATCAATTTCGAGCGTCTCGATATATTATGCGCCTGAATCGGACCTCCGAGTGAAAAGTTATGAGCATTTGAATTTCTCTACAGCATCCGTTATTCAATTTCGAGCGTCTCGATATATTATGCGCCTGAATCGGACCTCCGAGTGAAAAGTTATGACCATTTGAATTTCTCGACAGCTTCCGTTATTCAATTTCGAGCATCTCGATATATTATGCGCCCGAATCGGACCTCCGAGTGAAAAGTTATGACCATTTGAATTTCTCCAGAGCTTCCGTTATTCAATTTCTAGCGTCTCGATATATTATGCGCCTGAATCGGACCTCCGAGTGAAAAGTTATGACCATTTGAATTTCTCGAGAGCTTCCGTTGTTCAATTTCGAGCGTCTCGATATATTATGCGCCTGAATCGGACCTCCGAGTGAAAAGTTATGACCATTTGAATTTCTCGAGAGCTTCCAGTGTTCAATTTCGAGCGTCTCGATATATTATGCGCCTGAATCGACCTCCGAGTGAAAGTTATGACCATTTGAATTTCTCGAGAGCTTCCGTAGTTCAATTTCGAGCGTCTCGATATATTATGCGCCTGAATCGGACCTCCGAGTGAAAAGTTATGACCATTTGAATTTCTCGAGAGATTCATTGTTCAATTTCGAGCGTCTCGATATATTATCCGCCTGAATCGGACCTCGAGTTAAAGTTATGACCATTGAATTTCTCGAGAGCTTCCGTTGTTCAATTTCTAGTGTCTCGATATATTATGCGCCCGAATCGGACCTCCGAGTGAAAAGTTATGAGCATTTGAATTTCTCGGCAGCTTCCGTTATTCAATTTCTAGCGTCTCGATATATTATGCGCCTGAATCGTACCTCCGAGTGAAAAGTTATGAGCATTTGAATTTCTCGGCAGCTTCCGTTATTCAATTTCTAGCGTCTCGATATATTATGCGCCTGAATCAGCCCTCCGAGTAAAAAGTTATGAGCATTTGAATTTCTCTACAGCATCCGTTATTCAATTTCGAGCGTCTCGATATATTATGCGCCTGAATCGGACCTCCGAGTGAAAAGTTATGACCATTTGAATTTCTCGAGAGCTTCAATTGTTCAATTTCGAGCGTCTCGATATATTATCCGCCTGAATCGGACCTCCGAGTTAAAAGTTATGACCAGTTGAATTTCTCGAGAGCTTCCGTTGTTCAATTTCTAGTGTCTCGATATATTATGCGCCTGAATCGGACCACCGAGTGAAAAGTTATGACCATTTGAATTTTTCGAGAGCTTCCATTGTTCAATTTCGAGCGTCTCGATATATTATGCGCCTGAATCTGACCTCCGAGTGAAAATGTTTGACCATTTGAATTTCTCGAGATCTTCAATTGTTTAATTTCTAGCGTCTCGATATATTATGCGCCTGAATCAGCCCTCCGAGTAAAAAGTTATGAGCATTTGAATTTCTCTACAGCATCCGTTATTCAATTTCGAGCGTCTCGATATATTATGCGCCTGAATCGGACCTCGAGTGAAAAGTTATGAGCATTTGAATTTCTCGACAGCTTCCGTTATTCAATTTCGAGCATCTCGATATATTATGCGCCCGAATCGGACCTCCGAGTGAAAAGTTATGACCATTTGAATTTCTCCAGAGGTTCCGTTATTCAATTTCTAGCGTCTCGATATATTATGCGCCTGAATCGGACCACCGAGTGAAAAGTTATGAGCATCTGAATTTCTCGACAGCATCCGTTATTCAATTTCGAGCGTCTAGATATATTATGCGCCTGAATCGGACCTCCGAGTGAAAAGTTATGAGCATTTGAATTTCTCGACAGCTTCCGTTATTCAATTTCGAGCATCTCGATATATTATGCGCCCGAATCGGACCTCCGAGTGAAAAGTTATGACCATTTGAATTTCTCGAGAGCTTCCGTTGTTCAATTTCGAGCGTCTCGATATATTATGCGCCTGAATCGGACCTCCGAGTGAAAAGTTATGACCATTTGAATTTCTCGAGAGCTTCCATTGCAATTTCAGCGTCTCGATATATTATGCGCCTGAATCGGACCTCCGAGTGAAAAGTTATGACCATTTGAATTTCTCGAGAGCTTCCGTTGTTCAATTTCGAGCGTCTCGATATATTATGCGCCTGAATCGGACCTCCGAGTGAAAAGTTATGAGCATTTGAATTTCTCACAGCTTCCGTTATTCAATTTCGAGCGTCTCGATATATTATGCGCCTGAATCGGACCTCCGAGTAAAAGTTATGACATTGAATTTCTCGAGAGCTTCCGTTGTTCAATTTCTAGGTCTCGATATATTATGCGCCTGAATCGGACCTCCGAGTGAAAAGTTATGACCATTTGAATTTTCGAGAGCTTCCATTGTTCAATTTCGAGCGTCTCGATATATTATGCGCCTGAATCGGACCTCCGAGTTAAAAGTTATGACCATTTGAATTTCTCGAGAGCTTCCATTGTTCAATTTCTAGCGTCTCGATATATTATGCGCCTGAATCGGACCTCCGAGTGAAAAGTTATGAGCATTTGAATTTCTCGACAGCTTCCGTTATTCAATTTCGAGCATCTCGATATATTATGCGCCTGAATCGGACCTCCGAGTGAAATGTTATGACCATTTGAATTTCTCGAGAGCTTCCGTAGTTCAATTTCGAGCGTCTCGATATATTATGCGCCTGAATCGGACCTCCGAGTGAAAAGTTATGACCATTTGAATTTCTCGAGAGCTTCAATTGTTCAATTTCGAGCGTCTCGATATATTATCGCCTGAATCGGACCTCCGAGTTAAAAGTTATGACCATTGAATTTCTCGAGAGCTTCCGTTGTTCAATTTCTAGGTCTCGATATATTATGCGCCTGAATTAGACCACCGAGTGAAAAGTTATGACCATTTGAATTTTTCGAGAGCTTCCATTGTTCAATTTCGAGCGTCTCGATATATTATGCGCCTGAATCGGACCTCCGAGTGAAAAGTTATGACCATTTGAATTTCTCGAGAGCTTCAATTGTTTAATTTCTAGCGTCTCGATATATTATGCGCCTGAATCGGACCTCCGAGTGAAAAGTTATGAGCATTTGAATTTCTCTACAGCATCCGTTATTCAATTTCGAGCGTCTCGATATATTATGCGCCTGAATCGGACCTCCGAGTGAAAAGTTATGAGCATTTGAATTTCTCGACAGCTTCCGTTATTCAATTTCGAGCATCTCGATATATTATGCGCCCGAATCGGACCTCCGAGTGAAAAGTTATGACCATTTGAATTTCTCCAGAGCTTCCGTTATTCAATTTCTAGCGTCTCGATATATTATGCGCCTGAATCGGACCACCGAGTGAAAAGTTATGAGCATCTGAATTTCTCGACAGCATCCGTTATTCAATTTCGAGCGTCTAGATATATTATGCGCCTGAATCGGACCTCCGAGTGAAAAGTTATGAGCATTTGAATTTCTCGACAGCTTCCGTTATTCAATTTCGAGCATCTCGATATATTATGCGCCCGAATCGGACCTCCGAGTGAAAAGTTATGACCATTTGAATTTCTCGAGAGCTTCCGTTGTTCAATTTCGAGCGTCTCGATATATTATGCGCCTGAATCGACCTCGAGTGAAAAGTTATGACCATTTGAATTTCTCGAGAGCTTCCATTGTTCAATTTCGGCGTCTCGATATATTATGCGCCTGAATCGGACCTCCGAGTGAAAGTTATGACCATTTGAATTTCTCGAGAGCTTCCGTTGTTCAATTTCGAGCGTCTCGATATATTATGCGCCTGAATCGGACCTCCGAGTGAAAAGTTATGACATTTGAATTTCTCAAGCTTCTTTTCAATTTCGAGCGTCTCGATATATTATGCGCCTGAATCGGACCTCCGAGTTAAAAGTTATGACCAGTTGAATTTCTCGAGAGCTTCCGTTGTTCAATTTCTAGTGTCTCGATATATTATGCGCCTGAATCGGACCTCCGAGTGAAAAGTTATGACCATTTGAATTTTCGAGAGCTTCCATTGTTCAATTTCGAGCGTCTCGATATATTATGCGCCTGAATCGGACCTCCGAGTGAAAAGTTATGACCATTTGAATTTCTCGAGAGCTTCAATTGTTTAATTTCTAGCGTCTCGATATATTATGCGCCTGAATCAGACCTCCGAGTAAAAAGTTATGAGCATTTGAATTTCTCTACAGCATCCGTTATTCAATTTCGATCATCTCGATATATTATGTGCCTGAATCGGACCTCCGAGTGAAAAGTTATGACCATTTGAATTTCTCGAGAGCTTCAATTGTTCAATTTCGAGCGTCTCGATATATTATCCGCCTGAATTGGACCTCCGAGTTAAAAGTTATGACCAGTTGAATTTCTCGAGAGCTTCCGTTGTTCAATTTCTAGTGTCTCGATATATTATGCGCCTGAATCGGACCACCGAGTGAAAAGTTATGACCATTTGAATTTCTCGAGAGCTTCCGTTGTTCAATTTCGAGCGTCTCGATAAATTATGCGCCTGAATCTGACCTGCGAGTGAAAAGTTATGACCATTGGAATTTCTCGAGAGCTTCCATTGCACAATTTCAAGGGTCTCGATATATTATACGCCTGAATCGGACCACCGAGTGAAAAGTTATAACCATTTGAATTTTTTGAGAGCTTCCATTGTTCAATTTCGAGCGTCTCGATATATTATGCGCCTGAATCGGACCTCCGAGTTAAAAGTTATGACCATTTGAATTTCTCGAGAGCTTCAATTGTTTAATTTCTAGCGTCTCGATATATGATGCGCCTGAATCGGACCTCCGAGTGAAAAGTTATGAGCATTTGAATTTCTCACAGCATCCGTTATTCAATTTCGAGCGTCTCGATATATTATGCGCCTGAATCGGACCACCGAGTGAAAAGTTATGAGCATCTGAATTTCTCGACAGCATCCGTTATTCAATTTCGAGCGTCTCGATATATTATGCGCCTGAATCGGACCTCCGAGTGAAAAGTTATGAGCATTTGAATTTCTCGACAGCTTCCGTTATTCAATTTCGAGCATCTCGATATATTATGCGCCCGAATCGGACCTCCGAGTGAAATGTTATGACCATTTGAATTTCTCGAGAGCTTCCGTAGTTCAATTTCGAGCGTCTCGATATATTATGCGCCTGAATCGGACCTCCGAGTGAAAAGTTATGACCATTTGAATTTCTCGAGAGCTTCAATTGTTCAATTTCGAGCGTCTCGATATATTATCCGCCTGAATCGGACCTCCGAGTTAAAAGTTATGACCAGTTGAATTTCTCGAGAGCTTCCGTTGTTCAATTTCTAGTGTCTCGATATATTATGCGCCTGAATCGGACCACCGAGTGAAAAGTTATGACCATTTGAATTTCTCGAGAGCTTCCGTTGTTCAATTTCGAGCGTCTCGATATATTATGCGCCTGAATCTGACCTCCGAGTGAAAAGTTATGACCATTTGAATTTCTCGAGAGCTTCCATTGTTCAATTTCGAGCGTCTCGATATATTATGCGCCTGAATCGGACCTCCGAGTGAAAAGTTATGACCATTTGAATTTTTTGAGAGCTTCCATTGTTCAATTTCGAGCGTCTCGATATATTATGCGCCTGAATCGGACCTCCGAGTTAAAAGTTATGACCATTTGAATTTCTCGAGAGCTTCAATTGTTTAATTTCTAGCGTCTCGATATATGATGCGCCTGAATCGGACCTCCGAGTGAAAAGTTATGAGCATTTGAATTTCTCTACAGCATCCGTTATTCAATTTCGAGCGTCTCGATATATTATGCGCCTGAATCGGACCTCCGAGTGAAAAGTTATGAGCATTTGAATTTCTCGACAGCTTCCGTTATTCAATTTCGAGCATCTCGATATATTATGCGCCCGAATCGGACCTCCGAGTGAAAAGTTATGACCATTTGAATTTCTCAGAGCTTCCGTTATTCAATTTCTAGCGTCTCGATATATTATGCGCCTGAATCGGACCACCGAGTGAAAAGTTATGAGCATTTGAATTTCTCGACAGCATCCGTTATTCAATTTCGAGCGTCTAGATATATTATGCGCCTGAATCGGACCTCCGAGTGAAAAGTTATGAGCATTTGAATTTCTCGACAGCTTCCGTTGTTCAATTTCGAGCGTCTCGATATATTATGCGCCTGAATCGGACCTCCGAGTGAAAAGTTATGACCATTTGAATTTCTCGAGAGCTTCCATTGTTAATTTCGGCGTCTCGATATATTATGCCTGAATCGACCTCCGAGTGAAAGTTATGACCATTTGAATTTCTCGAGAGCTTCCGTGTTCAATTTCGAGCGTCTCGATATATTATGCGCCTGAATCGGACCTCCGAGTGAAAAGTTATGACCATTTGAATTTCTCGAGAGCTTCAATTGTTCAATTTCGAGCGTCTCGATATATTATCCGCCTGAATCGGACCTCCGAGTTAAAAGTTATGACCAGTTGAATTTCTCGAGAGCTTCCGTTGTTCAATTTCTAGTGTCTCGATATATTATGCGCCTGAATCGGACCACCGAGTGAAAAGTTATGACCATTTGAATTTCTCGAGAGCTTCCGTTGTTCAATTTCGAGCGTCTCGATAAATTATGCGCCTGAATCTGACCTGCGAGTGAAAAGTTATGACCATTTGAATTTTTCGAGAGCTTCCATTGTTCAATTTCGAGCGTCTCGATATATTATGCGCCTGAATCTGACCTCCGAGTGAAAAGTTTTGACCATTTGAATTTTTTGAGAGCTTCCATTGTTCAATTTCGAGCGTCTCGATATATTATGCGCCTGAATCGGACCTCCGAGTTAAAAGTTATGACCATTTGAATTTCTCGAGAGCTTCAATTGTTTAATTTCTAGCGTCTCGATATATGATGCGCCTGAATCGGACCTCCGAGTGAAAAGTTATGAGCATTTGAATTTCTCTACAGCATCCGTTATTCAATTTCGAGCGTCTCGATATATTATGCGCCTGAATCGGACCTCCGAGTGAAAAGTTATGAGCATTTGAATTTCTCGACAGCTTCCGTTATTCAATTTCGAGCATCTCGATATATTATGCGCCCGAATCGGACCTCCGAGTGAAAAGTTATGACCATTTGAATTTCTCGAGAGCTTCCGTTATTCAATTTCGAGCATCTCGATATATTATACGCCTGAATCGGACCACCGAGTGAAAAGTTATAACCATTTGAATTTTTTGAGAGCTTCCATTGTTCAATTTCGAGCGTCTCGATATATTATGCGCCTGAATCGGACCTCCGAGTTAAAAGTTATGACCATTTGAATTTCTCGAGAGCTTCAATTGTTTAATTTCTAGCGTCTCGATATATGATGCGCCTGAATCGGACCTCCGAGTGAAAAGTTATGAGCATTTGAATTTCTCGACAGCTTCCGTTGCTCAATTTCGAGCGTCTCGATATATTATGCGCCTGAATCCGACCTCCGAGTGAAAAGTTATGACCATTTGAATTTCTCGAGAGCTTCCATTGTTAAATTTCGGGCGTCTCAATATATTATGCATCTGAATCGAACCTCCGAGTGAAACGTTTGGACCATCTGAATTTCTCGAGAGCTTCCGTAGTTCAATTTCGAGCGTCTCGATATATTATGCGCCTGAATCGGACCTCCGAGTGAAAAGTTATGACCATTTGAATTTCTCGAGAGCTTCAATTGTTCAATTTCGAGCGTCTCGATATATTATCCGCCTGAATCGGACCTCCGAGTTAAAAGTTATGACCAGTTGAATTTCTCGAGAGCTTCCGTTGTTCAATTTCTAGTGTCTCGATATATTATGCGCCTGAATCGGACCACCGAGTGAAAAGTTATGACCATTTGAATTTCTCGAGAGCTTCCGTTGTTCAATTTCGAGCGTCTCGATAAATTATGCGCCTGAATCTGACCTGCGAGTGAAAAGTTATGACCATTTGAATTTCTCGAGAGCTTCCATTGTTCAATTTCGAGCGTCTCGATATATTATGCGCCTGAATCTGACCTCCGAGTGAAAAGTTATGACCATTTGAATTTTTTGAGAGCTTCCATTGTTCAATTTCGAGCGTCTCGATATATTATGCGCCTGAATCGGACCTCCGAGTTAAAAGTTATGACCATTTGAATTTCTCGAGAGCTTCAATTGTTTAATTTCTAGCGTCTCGATATATGATGCGCCTGAATCGGACCTCCGAGTGAAAAGTTATGAGCATTTGAATTTCTCTACAGCATCCGTTATTCAATTTCGAGCGTCTCGATATATTATGCGCCTGAATCGGACCTCCGAGTGAAAAGTTATGAGCATTTGAATTTCTCGACAGCTTCCGTTATTCAATTTCGAGCATCTCGATATATTATGCGCCCGAATCGGACCTCCGAGTGAAAAGTTATGAGCATTTGAATTTCTCGACAGCTTCCGTTATTCAATTTCGAGCATCTCGATATATTATACGCCTGAATCGGACCACCGAGTGAAAAGTTATAACCATTTGAATTTTTTGAGAGCTTCCATTGTTCAATTTCGAGCGTCTCGATATATTATGCGCCTGAATCGGACCTCCGAGTTAAAAGTTATGACCATTTGAATTTCTCGAGAGCTTCAATTGTTTAATTTCTAGCGTCTCGATATATATGCGCCTGAATCGGACCTCCGAGTGAAAAGTTATGAGCATTTGAATTTCTCGACAGCTTCCGTTGCTCAATTTCGAGCGTCTCGATATATTATGCGCCTGAATCCGACCTCCGAGTGAAAAGTTATGACCATTTGAATTTCTCGAGAGCTTCCATTGTTAAATTTCGGGCGTCTCGATATATTATGCATCTGAATCGAACCTCCGAGTGAAACGTTTGGACCATCTGAATTTCTCGAGAGCTTCCGTAGTTCAATTTCGAGCGTCTCGATATATTATGCGCCTGAATCGGACCTCCGAGTGAAAAGTTATGACCATTTGAATTTCTCGAGAGCTTCAATTGTTCAATTTCGAGCGTCTCGATATATTATCCGCCTGAATCGGACCTCCGAGTTAAAAGTTATGACCAGTTGAATTTCTCGAGAGCTTCCGTTGTTCAATTTCTAGTGTCTCGATATATTATGCGCCTGAATTAGACCACCGAGTGAAAAGTTATGACCATTTGAATTTTTCGAGAGCTTCCATTGTTCAATTTCGAGCGTCTCGATATATTATGCGCCTGAATCTGACCTCCGAGTGAAAAGTTTTGACCATTTGAATTTCTCGAGAGCTTCAATTGTTTAATTTCTAGCGTCTCGATATATTATGCGCCTGAATCAACCTCCGAGTAAAAAGTTATGAGCATTTGAATTTCTCTACAGCATCCGTTATTCAATTTCGATCAT
>NW_021144141.1:0-10288 GCF_004193775.1 Glycine soja
ATTTGAATTTCTCGCGAACTTCCGTTGTTCAATTTCGAGCATCTCTATATGTGATGCGACAGAATCGTACCTCCGATTGAAAAGTAATGACCATTTGAATTTCTCGAGAGCTTCCGTTGTTCAATTTTCTAGCGTCTCGATATATTATGCGCTTAAATATGACATCCGTGTGAAACGTTATGAGCATTTGAATTTCTCGAGAGCTTCTTTTGTTCAATTTTGAGCGTCTCGATATATTATGCGCCTGAATCGGACCTCCGAGTGAAAAGTTAAGACCATTTGAATTGGTCAAGAGCTTCCATTGTTCAATTTCGTGCATCTCGATATATTATGCGCCTGAATCTGAAATCCGTGTGAAAAGTAATGACCATTTGAAATTCTCGAGAGCTTCCTTTGTTCAATTTCGAGCGTCTCTATATGTGATGCGACAGAATCGTACCTCCGATTGAAAAGTAAAGACCATTTGAATTTCTCGAGAGCTTCCGTTGATCAATTTCTACCGTCTCGATATATTATGCGGTTGAATATGACCTCCGTGTGAAAAGTAATGACCATTTGAATTTCTCAAGCTTCCGTTGTTCAATTTCTTGCGGCTCGATATATTATGCGCTTGAATATGACCTCCGTGTGACAAGTTATGACCATTTTAATTTCTAGAGAGCTTCCGTGGTTCAAATTCTTGCGTCTCGATATATTATGCACTTGAATATGACCTCCGAGTGAAAAGTAATGACCATTTGAATTTCTCGAGAGCTTCCGTTGCTCAATTTCGAGCGTCTCAATATATTATGCGCTTGAATATGACCTCCGTGTGAAAAGTAATGACCATTTGAATTTCTCGACATCTTCCGTTGTTCAATTTCTAGCGTCTCGATATATTATGCGCTTGAATATGACCTCCATGTGAAAAGTAATGACCATTTGAATTTCTCGAGAGCTTCCGTTGTTCAATTTCTTGCGTCTCGATATATTATGCGCTTGAATATGACCTCCGTGTGAAAAGTTATGACCATTTTAATTTCTCGAGAGCTTCCGTTGTTCAATTTCTTGCGTCTCGATATATTATGCGCTTGAATATGACCTCCGTGTGAAAAGTTATGACCATTTTGAATTTCTCGAGAGCTTCCGTTGTTCAATTTCTAGCGTCTCGATATATTATGCGCCTGAATCTGAAATCCGTGTGAAAAGTAATGACCATTTGAATTTCTCGAGAGTTTCCGTTGTTCAATTTCGAGTGTCTCTATATGTGATGCGATAGAATCGTACCTCCGATTGAAAAAGTAATGACCATTTGAATTTCTCGAGAGCTTCCGTTGTTCAATTTCGAGCGTCTCTATATGTGATGCGACAGAATCGTACCTCCGATTGAAAAGTAATGACCATTTGAATTTCTCGAGAGCTTCCGTTGTTCAATTTCTTGCGTCTCGATATATTATGCGCTTGAATATGACCTCCGTGTGAAAAGTAATGACCATTTGAATTTCTCGAGAGCTTCCGTTGTTCAATTTCTAGCGTCTCGATATATTATGCACCTGAATCGGATCTCCGAGTGAAATGTTAAGACCATTTGAATTGGTCAAGAGCTTCCATTGTTCAATTTCGAGCGTCTCGATATATTATGGGCCTGAATCGAACCTCCGAGTGAAAAGTTAAGACCATTTGAATTGGTCAAGAGCTTCCATTGTTCAATTTCGAGCGTCTCGATATATTATGGGCCTGAATCGGACCTCCGAGTGAAAAGTTATGTCCATTTGAATTGCTCAAGAGCTTCCATTATTCAATTTCGAGCTTCTCGATATATTATGCGCCTGAATCGGACCTCCGAGTTAAAAGTTATGACCATTTGGAATTCTCGAGAGCTTCTGTTGTTCAATTTTGTGCGTCTCGATATATTATGCGCCTGAATCGGACCTCCGAGTTAAAAGTTATGACCATTTGGAATTCTCGAGAGCTTCCGTCTTTAAATTTTGTGCGTCTCGATATATTATGCGCCTGAATCGGACCTCCGAGTTAAAAGTTATGACCATTTGAATTTCTCGAGAGCTTCCGTTGTTGAATTTCGAGAGTCTCTATATGTGATGTGCCAGAATCGGACCTCCGAGTGAAATGTTATGACCCTTTGAATTTCTCGAGAGCTTCCGTTGTTCAATTTCGAGCGTTTCTATATGTGATGCGACAGAATCGTACCTCCGATTGAAAAGTAATTACCATTAGAATTTCTCGAGAGCTTCCGTTGTTCAATTTCTAGCGTCTCGATATATTATGCGCTTGAATATGACCTCCGTGTGAAAAGTAATGACCATTTGAATTTCTCGAGAGCTTCCGTTGTTCAATTTCTAGCGTCTCGATATATTATGCGCTTGAATATGACCTCCGTGTGAAAAGTAATGACCATTTGAATTTCTCGAGAGCTTCCCTTGTTCAATTTCTAGCGTCTCGATATATTATGCACCTGAATCGGATCTCCGAGTGAAATGTTAAGACCATTTGAATTGGTCAAGAGCTTCCATAGTTCAATTTCGAGCATCTCGATATATTATGGGCCTAAATCAAACCTCCGAGTGAAAAGTTAAGACCATTTGAATTGGTCAAGAGCTTCCATTGTTCAATTTCGAGCGTCTCGATATATTATGGGCCTGAATCGGACCTCCGAGTGAAAAGTTATGTCCATTTGAATTGCGCAAGAGCTTCCATTGTTCAATTTCGAGCGTCTCGATATATTATGCGCCTGAATCGGACCTCCGAGTTAAAAGTTATGACCATTTGGAATTCTCGAGAGCTTCTGTTGTTCAATTTTGTGCGTCTCGATATATTATGCGCCTGAATCGGACCTCCGAGTTAAAAGTTATGACCATTTGGAATTCTCGAGAGCTTCCGTCGTTAAATTTTGTGCGTCTCGATATATTATGCGCCTGAATCGGACCTCCGAGTTAAAAGTTATGACCATTTGAATTTCTCGAGAGCTTCCGTTGTTGAATTTCGAGAGTCTCTATATGTGATGTGCCAGAATCGGACCTCCGAGTGAAATGTTATGACCCTTTGAATTTCTCGAGAGCTTCCGTTGTTCAATTTCGAGCGTTTCTATATGTGATGCGACAGAATCGTACCTCCGATTGAAAAGTAATTACCATTAGAATTTCTCGAGAGCTTCCGTTGTTCAATTTCTAGCGTCTCGATATATTATGCGGTTGAATATGACCTCCGTGTGAAAAGTAATGACCATTTGAATTTCTCGAGAGCTTCCGTTGTTCAATTTCTTGCGTCTCGATATATTATGCGCTTGAATATGACCTCCGTGTGAAAAGTAATGACCATTTGAATTTCTCGAGAGCTTCCGTTGTTCAATTTCTTGCGTCTCGATATATTATGCGCCTGAATCGGACCTCCGAGTTAAAAGTTATGACCATTTGGAATTCTCGAGAGATTCCAATGTTTAATTTTGTGCTTCTCGATATATTATGCGCCTGAATCGGACCTCCGAGTGAAAAGTTATGACCATTTGATTTTCTCGAGAGTTTCCGCTGTTCAATTTCGAGCGTCTTGATATATTATGTGTCTGAATCTGACCTCCGTGTGAAAAGTTATGACCATTTGAATTTCTCGACAGCTTCCGTTATTCAATTTCGAGAGTCTCTATATCTGATGCGCAATAATCGAACCTCCGAGTGAAAAGTAATGACCATTTGAATTTCTCGAGAGCTTCCGTTGTTCAATTTCTAGCGTCTCGATATATTATGCGCTTGAATACGACCTCCGTGTGAAACGTAATGACCATTTAAATTTCTCGAGAGCTTCCGTTGTTCAATTTCTAGCGTCTCGATATATTATGCGCTTGAATATGACCTCCGTGTGAAAATTTATGACCATTTAAATTTCTCGACAACTTCCGTTGTTCAATTTCTAGCGTCTCTATATGTGATGTGCCAGAATCGGACCTCCGAGTGAAAAGTTATGACAATTTGAAATTCTCGAGAGCTTCCGTTGTTCAATTTCGAGCATCTCTATATGTGATGCGATAGAATCGGACCTCCGAGTGAAAAGTAATGACCATTTGAATTTCTCGAGAGCTTCCGTTGTTCAATTTCGAGCATCTCTATCTATGATGCGACAGAATCATACCTCCGATTGAAAAGTAATGCCATTTGAATTTCTCGAGAGCTTCTGTTGTTCAATTTCTAGCGTCTCGATATATTATGCGCTTGAATATGACCTCCGTCTGAAAAGTTATGACCATTTGAATTTCTCGACAGCTTCCGTTGTTCAATTTCGAGCGTCTCTATATGTGATGTGCCAGAATCGGACCTCTGAGTGAAAAGTTATGACCATTTGAATTTCTCGAGAACTTCCGTTGTTCAATTTCGACAATCTCTATATGTGATGCGACAGAATCGTACCTCCGATTGAAAAGTAATGACCATTTGAATTTCTCGAGAGCTTCCGTTGTTCAATTTCTAGCGTTTCGATATATTATGCCCTTGAATATGACCTCCGTGTGAAAAGTAATGACCATTTGAATTTCTCGAGAGCTTCCGTTGTTCAATTTCTAGCGTCTCGATATATTATGCACCTGAATCATATCTCCGAGTGAAATGTTAAGACCATTTGAATTGGTCAAGAGCTTCCATTGTTCAATTTCGAGCGTCTCGATATATTATGGCCCTGAATCGAACCTTCGAGTGAAAAGTTAAGACCATTTGAATTGGTCAAGAGCTTCCATTGTTCAATTTCGAGCGTCACAATATATTATGCGCCTGAATCGGACCTCCGAGTTAAAAGTTATGACCATTTGGAATTCTCGAGAGCTTCCATTGTTCAATTTCGAGCGTCTCTATATGTGATGTGCCAGAATCGGACCTCCGAGTAAAAAGTTATGACCATTTGAAATTCTCGAGAGCTTCCGTTGTTCAATTTCGAGCATCTCTATATGTGATGCGATAGAATCGGACCTCCGAGTGAAAAGTAATGACCATTTGAATTTTTCGAGAGCTTCCGTTGTTGAATTTCGAGCATCTCTATCTGTGATGCGACAGAATCATACCTCCGATTGAAAAGTAATGACCATTTGAATTTCTCGAGAGCTTCCGTTGTTCAATTTCTAGCGTCTCGATATATTATGCGCTTGAATATGACCTCCGTGTGAAAAGTTATGACCATTTGAATTTCTCGACAGCTTCCGTTGTTCAATTTCGAGCGTCTCTATATGTGATGTGCCAGAATCGGACCTCTGAGTGAAAAGTTATGACCATTTGAATTTCTCGAGACCTTCCGTTGTTCAATTTCGACAATCTCTATATGTGATGCGACAGAATCGTACCTCCGATTGAAAAGTAATGACCATTTGAATTTCTCGAGAGCTTCCGTTGTTCAATTTCTAGCGTTTCGATATATTATGCCCTTGAATATGACCTCCGTGTGAAAAGTAATGACCATTTGAATTTCTCGAGAGCTTCTGTTGTTCAATTTCTAGCGTCTCGATATATTATGCACCTGAATCGGATCTCCGAGTGAAATGTTAAGACCATTTGAATTGGTCAAGAGCTTCCATTGTTCAATTTCGAGCGTCTCGATATATTATGGCCCTGAATCGAACCTTCGAGTGAAAAGTTAAGACCATTTGAATTGGTCAAGAGCTTCCATTGTTCAATTTCGAGCGTCTCAATATATTATGCGCCTGAATCGGACCTCCGAGTTAAAAGTTATGACCATTTGGAATTCTCGAGAGCTTCCATTGTTCAATTTCGAGCGTCTCTATATGTGATGTGCCAGAATCGGACCTCCGAGTAAAAAGTTATGACCATTTGAAATTCTCGAGAGCTTCCGTTGTTCAATTTCGAGCATCTCTATATGTGATGCGATAGAATCGGACCTCCGAGTGAAAAGTAATGACCATTTGAATTTTTCGAGAGCTTCCGTTGTTGAATTTCGAGCATCTCTATATGTGATGCGACAGAATCGTACCTCCGATTGAAAAGTAATGACCATTTGAATTTCTCGAGAGCTTCCGTTGTTCAATTTCTAGCGTCTCGATATATTATGCGCTTGAATATGACCTCCGTGTGAAAAGTTATGACCATTTGAATTTCTCGAGAGCTTCCGTTGTTCAATTTCGAGCGTCTCTATATGTGATGCGCCAGAATCGGACCTCCGAGTGAAAAGTTATGACCATTTGAATTTCTCGAGAACTTCCGTCGTTCAATTTCGACAATCTCTATATGTGATGCGACAGAATCATACCTCCGATTGAAAAGTAATGACCATTTGAATTTCTCGAGAACTTCCGTTGTTCAATTTCGAGCATCTCTATATGTGATGCGACAGAATCATACCTCCGATTGAAAAGTAATGACCATTTGAATTTCTCGAGAGCTTCCGTTGTTCAATTTCTAGCGTCTCGATATATTATGCGCTTGAATATGACCTCCGTGTGAAAAGTAATGACCATTTGAATATCTCGAGAGCTTCCGTTGTTCAATTTCGAGCGTCTCAATATATTATGCGCTTGAATATGACCTCCGTGTGAAAAGTTATGACCATTTGAATTTCTCAGGAGCTTCTGTTGTTCAATTTCGAGCGTCTCAATATGTTATGCGCCTGAATCGGACATCTGAATCAAACGTTAATACCATTTGAATTGCTCAAGATCTTCCTTTGTTCAATTTCGAGCGTCTCGATATATTATGCGCCTGAATCGGACCTGCGAGTTAAAAGTTATGACCATTTGGAATTCTCGTGAGCTTCCGTTGTTAAATTTTGTGCGTCTCGATATATTATGCGCCTGAATCAGACCTCCAAGTTTAAAGATATGACCATTTGAATTTCTCGAGAGCTTCCGTTGTTCAATTTCGAGCGTCTCAATATATTTTGCGCCTGAATCTGACCTTTGTGTGAAAAGTTATGACCATTTGAATTTCTCGACAGCTTCCGTTGTTCAATTCGAGCGTCTCTATATGTGATGTGCCAGAATCAGACAATCGAGTGAAAAGATATGACCATTTGAATTTCTCGAGAGCTTCCGTTGTTCAATTTCGAGCATCTCTATATGTGATGCGACAGAATCGGACCTCCGAGTGAAAAGTAATGACCATTTGAATTACTCGAGAGCATCCGTTGTTCAATTTCGAGCGTCACAATATATTATGCGCTTGTATATGACCTCCGTGTGAAAACTTATGACCATTTGAATTTCTCGACAGCTTCTGGTTTTCAATTTCGAACGTCTCGAAATATTATGTGCCTGAATCGGATATCCTAGTGAAAAGTTATGATCATTTGAATTGCTCAAGAGCTTCCAATTTTCAATTTCGAACGTCTCGATATATTATGCGCCTGAATCGGACATCCGAGTGAAAAGTTATGACCATTTGAATTGCTTAAGTGCTTCCATTGTTCAATTTCGAACATCTCGATATATTATGCGCCTAAATCGGACATCCGAGTTAAAAGTTATGACCATTTGAATTTCTCGAGAGCTTCCGTTGTTCAATTTCGAGCGTCTCGATATATTATGCACCTGAATCGGACCTCCGAGTGAAAAGTTATGACCATTTGAATTTCTCGAGAGCTTCCGTTGTTCAATTTCGAGGGTCTCGATATATGATGAGCCTGAATCGGACCTCCGAGTGAAAAGTTATGACCATTTGAATTGCTCAAGAGCTTCCATTGTTCAATTTCGAGTGTCTCGATATATTATACGCCTGAATCGGACATCCGAGTTAAAAGTTATGACCATTTGAATTGCTCAAGAGCTTCCATTGTTCAATTTCGAAAGTCTCGATATATTATGTGCCTGAATCGGACATCCGAGTGAAAAGTTATGACCATTTGAATTGCTCAAGAGCTTCCATTGTTCAATTTCGAACGTCTCGATAATCGGACATCCGAGTTAAAAGTTATGACCATTCGGATTTCTCGAGAGCTTCCGTTGTTCAATTTCGAGCGTCTCAATATATTATGCGCCTGAATCTGACCTCCGTGTGAAAAGTTATGACCATTTGAATTTCTCGACAGCTTCCATTATTCAATTTCGAGCGTCTCGATATATTATACGCCTGAATCGGACCTCCGTGTGAAAATTTATGACCATTTGAATTTCTCGAGAGCCTTCGTTGTTCAATTTCGAGCGTCTCTATATGTGATGTGCCAGAATCAGACCTCCGAGTGAAAAGTTATGAACATTTGAATTTCTCTAGAGCTTTCATTGTTATATTTCGACGGTCCCGATATATTATGCGCCTGAATCGGACCTCCATGTGAAAAGTTATGACCATTTGAATTTCTCGAGAGCTTCCGTTGTTCAATTTCGAGCGTCTCGATATATTATGCGCCTGAATCGGACCTCCGAGTGAAAAGTTATGACCATTTGAATTTCTCGAGAGCTTCTGTTGTTCAATTTCGAGGGTCTTGATATATGGTGAGCCTGAATCGGACCTTTGAGTGAAAAGTTATGACCATTTGAATTGAACAAGAGCTTCCATTGTTCATTTTCGAGCATCTCGATATATTTTGCGCCTGAATCGGACCTCTGAGTTAAAAGTTATGACCATTTGAATTTCTCGACAGCTTTCGTTATTCAATTTCGAGCGTCTCGATATATTATGTGCCTGAATCGGACCTCCGAGTGAAAAGTTATGACCATTTGAATTTCTCGAGAGCTTCCGTTGTTCAATTTCGAGGGTCTCGATATATGATGAGCCTGAATCGGACCTCCGAGTGAAAAGTTATGACCATTTGAATTGCTCAAGAGCTTCCATTGTTCATTTTCGAGCATCTCGATATATTTTGCGCCTGAAGCGGACCTCTGAGTTAACAGTTATGACCATTTGAATTTCTCGACAGCTTCCGTTATTCAATTTCGAGCGTCTCGATATATTATACGCCTGAATCGGACCTCCGTGTGAAAATTTATGACCATTTGAATTTCTTGAGAGCCTTCAGTGTTCAATTTCGAGCGTCTCTATATGTGATGTGCCATTTGAATTGCTCAAGAGCTTCCATTGTTCAATTTCGAACGTCTCGATATATTATGCGCCTGAATCGGACATCCGAGTGAAAAATTATGACCATTTGAATTGCTCAAGAGCTTCAATTGTTCAATTTCGAACGTCTTGATATATTATGCGCCTGAATCGGACATCCAAGTTAAAAGTTATGACCATTTGAATTTCTCGAGAGCTTCCGTTGTTCAATTTCGAGCGTCTCGATATATTATGTGCCTGAATCAGACATCCTAGTGAAAAGTTATGATCATTTGAATTGCTCAAGAGCTTCCATTGTTCAATTTCGAACGTCTCGATATATTATGCGCCTGAATCGGACATCCGAGTTAAAAGTTATGACCATTCGAATTTCTCGAGAGCTTCCGTTGTTCAATTTCGAGCGTCCCGATATATTATGCGCCTGAATCGGACCTCCGAGTGAAAAGTTATGACCATTTGAATTTCTCGAGAGCTTCCGTTGTTCAATTTCGAGCGTCTTGATATATTATGTGCCTGAATCGACATCCTAGTGAAAAGTTATGATCATTTGAATTGCTCAAGAGCTTCCATTGTTCAATTTCGAACGTCTCGATATATTATGCGCCTGAATCGGACGTCCGAGTGAAAAGTTATGACCATTTAAATTGCTCAAGAGCTTCCATTGTTGAATTTCGAAGTTCTCGATATATTATGCGCCTAAATCGGACCTCCGTGTGAAAATTTATGACCATTTGAATTTCTCGAGAGCTTCCGTTGTTCAATTTCGAGCGTCTCAATATATTAACCACCTGAATCGGACCTCCGAGTGAAAAGTTATGACCATTTGAATTTCTCGAGATCTTCCGTTGTTCAATTTCGAGGGTCTCAATATATGATGAGCCTGAATCGGACCTCCGAGTGAAAAGTTATGACCATTTGAATTGCTCAAGAGCTTCCATTGTTCATTTTCGAGCATCTCGATATATTATGCGCCTGAATCGGACATCCGAGTGAAAAGTTATGACCATTTGAGTTGCTCAAGAGCTTCCATTTTTCAATTTCGAACGGCTCGATATATTATGCGCCTGAATCGGACATCCGAGTGAAAAGTTATGACCATTTGAATTGCTCAAGAGCTTCCATTGTTCAATTTCGAACGTCTCGATATATTATGTGCCTGAATCGGACATCCGAGTTAAAAGTTATGACCATTCGGATTTCTCGAGAGCTTTCGTTGTTCAATTTCGAGCGTTTCAATATATTATGCGCCTGAATCTGACCTCCGTGTGAAAAGTTATGACCATTTGAATTTCTCGACAACTTCCGTTATTCAA